>NW_024544915.1:0-137186 GCF_018167655.1 Microtus oregoni | reverse complement strand
TGCTCGGTGCTCAGTACTCATGGTGCTGGGGTGCTCAGTGCTCAGGGTGCTGGGTGCTCAGCGCTCAGGGTGCTGGGGTGCTCAGTAATCGGGGTGCTCAGTGCTCAGTACTCAGCGTGCTGGGTGCTCAGTGCTCAGCGTGCTGGGTGCTCAGTACTCAGTCCTCAGGATGCTGGGTGCTCAGTGCTCAGGGTTCTGGGTGCTCAGTGCTCAGGGTGCTCAGTGCTCAGTGCTCAGGGTGATGGGTGCTCAGTGCTCGGGGTGCTGGGTGCTCAGTGCTCGGGGTGCTGGGTGCTCAGTGCTCGGGGTGCTGGGTGCTCATTGCTGGGGGTGCTGGGTGCTCAGTGCTCAGGTTGCTGGGTGCTCAGTACTCGGGGTGCTCGGTGCTCAGTACTCAGGGTGCTGGGTGCTCATTGCTCGGGGTGCTTAGTGCTCAGTGCTCAGGGTGCTGGGGTGCCCCATGCTCGGGGTGCTGGGTGCTCAGTACTCGGGGTGCTGGGTGCTCAATGCTCAGGGTGCTGGGTCGCAGTGCTCGGGGGTACTGGGTACTCAGTGCTCAGTACAGAGGGTGCTGGGTGCTCAGTGCTCGGGGTGCTGTGTGCTCAGTGCTCAGTACTCAGGGTGCTGGGTGCTCAGTGTTCTGGGTGCTGGGTGCTCAGTACTCAGGGTGCTGGGTGCTCAGTGCTCTGGGTGCGGGGTGCTCAGTGCTCGGGGTGCTGGGTACTCAGTGCTCAGTACACAGGGTGCTGGGTGCTCAGTGCTCGGGGTGCTGGGTGCTCAGTGCTCAGTACTCAGGGTGCTGGGTGCTCACTGCTCGGGGTGCTGGATGCTCAGTACTCAGGGTGCTGGGTGCTCAGTGCTCAGGGTGCTGGGTGCTCAGTACTCAGGGTGCTGGGTGCTCAGTACGCAGTATGCTGGGTGCTCAGTGCTCAGGGTGCTGGGGTGCTCAGTGCTCGGGGTGCTGGGTGCTCAGTACTCAGGGTGCTCGGTGCTCAGTACTCAGGGTGCTGGGTGCTCAGTGCTCAGGGTGCTGTGTGCTCAGTACTCAGGGTGCTGGGTGCTCGGTGCTCAGTATGCTGGGTGCTCAGTACTCAGGGTGCTGGCTGCTCAGTACTCAGGGTGCTCGGTGCTCAGTACTCAGGGTGCTGGCTGCTCAGTGCTCGGGGTGCTCAGTGCTTGGGGTGCTGGGTGCTCAGTACTCAGGGTGCTCAGTGCTTGGGGTGTTGGGTGCTTAGTACTCAGGGTGCTGGGTGCTCAGTGCTCAGGGTGCTGGGTGCTCAGTACTCAGGGTGCTGGGTGCTCAGTACTCAGGGTGCTGGGTGCTCAGTGCTCGGGGTGCTGGTGTGCTCAGTACTCGGGGTGCTCAGTGCTCAGTACTCAGGGTGCTGTGTGCTCAGTGCTCAGGGTGCTGGGGTGCTCAGCGCTCGGGGTGCTGGGCTGCTCGGTTCTCAGGTTGCTGGGTGCTCAGTACACGGGATGCTGGGTGCTCAGTACTCAGGGTGCTGGGGTGCTCATTGCTGGGGGGTGCTGGGTCGCAGTGCTCGGGGTACTGGGTACTCAGTGCTCAGTACAGAGGGTGCTGGGTGCTCAGTGCTCGGGGTGCTGTGTGCTCAGTGCTCAGTACTCAGGGTGCTGGGTGCTCAGTGCTCGGGGTGCTGGGTGCTCAGTACTCAGCGAGCTGGGTGCTCAGTACTCAGGGTGCTGGGTGCTCATTACTCAGGGTGCTGGGTGCTCAGTACTCAGGGTGCTCAGTGCTTGGGGAGCTGGGTGCTCAGTGCTCAGGGTGCTCAGTGCTTGGGGTGTTGGGTGCTCAGTGCTCAGTACTCAGGGTGCTCGGTGCTCAGTGCTCAGGGTGCTCAGTGCTCAGTACTCAGGGTGCTCGGTGCTCAGTACTCAGGGTGCTGGGTGCTCAGTGCTCAGGGTGCTGGGTGCTCAGTACTCATGTTGCTGGGTCCTCGGTGCTCAGGGTGCTCGGTGCTCAGTACTCATGGTGCTGGGTGCTCAGTGCTCAGGGTGCTGGGTGCTCAGCGCTCAGGGTGCTGGGTGCTCAGTAATCGGGGTGCTCAGTGCTCAGTGCTCAGTGCTCAGGGTGCTGGGTGCTCAGTGCTCGGGGTGCTGGGTGCTCAGTGCTCGGGGTGCTGGGTGCTCAGTGCTCGGGGTGCTGGGTGCTCATTGCTGGGGGTGCTGGGTGCTCAGTGCTCAGGTTGCTGGGTGCTCAGTACTCGGGGTGCTCGGTGCTCAGTACTCAGGGTGCTGGGTGCTCATTGCTCAGGGTGCTGGGTGCTCAGTGCTCAGGGTGCTGGGTGCCCCATGCTCGGGGTGCTGGGTGCTCAGTACTCGGGGTGCTGGGTGCTCAATGCTCAGGGTGCTGGGTCGCAGTGCTCGGGGTACTGGGTACTCAGTGCTCAGTACAGAGGGTGCTGGGTGCTCAGTGCTCGGGGTGCTGTGTGCTCAGTGCTCAGTACTCAGGGTGCTGGGTGCTCAGTGCTCTGGGTGCTGGGTGCTCAGTACTCAGGGTGCTGGGTGCTCTGTGCTCTGGGTGCTGGGTGCTCAGTGCTCAGGGTGCTGGGTACTCACTGCTCAGTACACAGGGTGTTGGGTGCTCAGTGCTCGGGGTGCTGGGTGCTCAGTGCTCAGTACTCAGGGTGCTGGGTGCTCACTGCTCGGGGTGCTGGATGCTCAGTACTCAGGGCGCTGGGTGCTCAGTGCTCAGGGTGCTGGGTGCTCAGTACTCAGGGTGCTGGGTGCTCAGTACGCAGTATGCTGGGTGCTCAGTGCTCAGGGTGCTGGGTGCTCAGTGCTCGGGGTGCTGGGTGCTCAGTACTCAGGGTGCTCGGTGCTCAGTACTCAGGGTGCTGGGTGCTCAGTGCTCAGGGTGCTGTGTGCTCAGTACTCAGGGTGCTGGGTGCTCGGTGCTCAGTATGCTGGGTGCTCAGTACTCAGGGTGCTGGCTGCACAGTACTCAGGGTGCTCGGTGCTCAGTGCTCGGGGTGCTCAGTGCTTGGGGTGCTGGGTGCTCAGTACTCAGGGTGCTCAGTGCTTGGGGTGTTGGGTGCTTAGTACTCAGGGTGCTTGGTGCTCAGTGCTCAGGGTGCTGGGTGCTCAGTACTCAGGGTGCTGGGTGCTCAGTACTCAGGGTGCTGGGTGCTCAGTGCTCGGGGTGCTGGGTGCTCAGTACTCGGGGTGCTCAGTGCTCAGTACTCAGGGTGCTGGGGTGCTCAGTGCTCAGGGTGCTGGGTGCTCAGCGCTAGGGGTGCTGGGTGCTCAGTACTCAGGGTGCTGGGTGCTCATTGCTGGGGGTGCTGGGTGCTCAGTACTCAGGGTGCTGGGTGCTCAGTGCTCAGGTTGCTGGGTGCTCAGTACTCGGGATGCTGGGTGCTCAGTACTCAGGGTGCTGGGTGCTCATTGCTGGGGGTGCTGGGTGCTCAGTACTCAGGGTGCTGGGTGCTCATTGCTGGGGGTGCTGGCTGCTCGGTTCTCAGGTTGCTGGGTGCTCAGTACTCGGGGTGCTGGGTGCTCAGTACTCAGGGTGCTGGGTGCTCATTGCTGGGGGTGCTGGGTGCTCAGTACTCGGGGTGCTCGGTGCTCAGTACTCATTGTGCTGGGTGCTCATTGCTCGGGGTGCTGGGTGCTCAGTGCTCAGGGTGCTGGGTGCCCCATTCTCGGGGTGCTGGGTGCTCAGTACTCGGGGTGCTGGGTGCTCAGTGCTCAGGGTGCTGGGTCGCAGTGCTCGGGGTACTGGGTACTCAGTGCTCAGTACACAGGGTGCTGGGTGCTCAGTGCTCGGGGTGCTGTGTGCTCAGTGCTCAGTACTCAGGGTGCTGGGTGCTCAGTGCTCGGGGTGCTGGGTGCTCAGTACTCAGGGAGCTGGGTGCTCAGTACTCAGGGTGCTGGGTGCTCAGTACTCAGGGTGCTGGGTGCTCAGTACTCAGGGTGCTCAGTGCTTGGGGTGCTGGGTGCTCAGTGCTCAGGGTGCTCAGTGCTTGGGGTGTTGGGTGCTCAGTGCTCGGTACTCAGGGTGCTCGGTGCTCAGTGCTCAGGGTGCTCAGTGCTCAGTACTCAGGGTGCTCAGTGCTCAGTGCTCTGGGTGCTGGGTGCTCAGTGCTCGGGGTGCTGGGTGCTCAGTGCTCAGGGTGCTGGGTGCTCAGTACTCAGGGTGCTCAGTGCTCAGGGTGCTGGGTGCTCAGTGCTCGGGGTGCTGGGTACTCAGTGCTCAGTACACAGGGTGCTGGGTGCTCAGTGCTCGGGGTGCTGGGTGCTCAGTGCTCAGTACTCAGGGTGCTGGGTGCTCAGTGCTCGGGGTGCTGGATGCTCAGTACTCAGGGTGCTGGGTGCTCAGTGCTCAGGGTGCTGGGTGCTCAGTACTCAGGGTGCTGGGTGCTCAGTACGCAGTATGCTGGGTGCTCAGTGCTCAGGGTGCTGGGTGCTCAGTGCTCGGGGTGCTGGGTGCTCAGTACTCAGGGTGCTCGGTGCTCAGTACTCAGGGTGCTGGGTGCTCAGTGCTCAGGGTTCTGGGTGCTCATTGCTCGGGGTGCTGGGTGCTCAGTACTCGGGGTGCTCAGTGCTCAGTACTCAGGGTGCAGGGTGCTCAGTGCTCAGGGTGCTGGGTGCTCAGCGCTCGGGGTGCTGGCTGCTAGGTTCTCAGGTTGCTGGGTTCTCAGTACTCGGGGTGCTGGGTGCTCAGTACTCAGGGTGCTGGGTGCTCATTGCTGGGGGTGCTGGGTGCTCAGTACTCAGGATGCTGGGTGCTCATTGCTGGGGGTGCTGGCTGCTCGGTTCTCAGGTTGCTGGGTGCTCAGTACTCGGGGTGCTGGGTGCTCAGTACTCAGGGTGCTGGGTGCTCATTGCTGGGGGTGCTGGGTGCTCAGTGCTCAGGTTGCTGGGTGCTCAGTACTCGGGGTGCTGGGTGCTCAGTACTCAGGGTGCTGGGTGCTCATTGCTCAGGGTGCTGGGTGCTCAGTGCTCAGGGTGCTGGGTGCTCAGTGCTCGGGGTGCTTTGTGCTCAGTACTCGGGGTGCTGGGTGCTCAGTGCTCAGGGTGCTGGGTCGCAGTGCTCGGGGTACTGGGTACTCAGTGCTCAGTACACAGGGTGCTGGGTGCTCAGTGCTCGGGGTGCTGTGTGCTCAGTGCTCAGTACTCAGGGTGCTGGGTGCTCAGTGCTCGGGGTGCTGGGTGCTCAGTACTCAGGGTACTTGGTGCTCAGTACTCAGGGTGCTGGGTGATCAGTGCTCAGGGTGCTGGGTGCTCAGTACTCAGGGTGCTCGGTGCTCAGTACTCAGGGTGCTGGGTGCTCAGTGCTCAGGATGCTGGGTCCTCAGTGCTCTGGGTGCTGTGTGCTTAGTGCTCGGTGAGCTGGGTGCTCAGTACTCAGGATGCTGGGTGCTCAGTACTCGGGGTGCTGGATGCTCAGTACTCAGGGAGCTGGGTGCTCAGTACTCAGGGTGCTGGGTGCTCAGGACTCAGGTGCTGGGAGCTCAGTGCTCAGGGTGCTGGGTGCTCAGTGCTCGGGGTGCTGGGTGCTCAGTGCTCAGTACTCAGGGTGCTGTGTGCTCAGTGCTCGGGGTGCTGGGTGCTCAGTGCTCAGTACTCAGGGTGCTGGGTGCTCAGTGCTCAGGGTGCTGGGTGCTCAGTGCTCAGGGTGCTGGGTGCTCAGTGCTCAGGGTGCTGGTTACTCAGTGCTCGGGGTGCTGGTTGCTCAGTACTCAGGGTGCTGGGTGCTCAGTACTCAGGGTGCTGGGTGCTCAGTGCTCGGGGTGCTGGGTGCTCAGTGCTCAGTGTGCTCGGTGCTCAGTACTCAGTGTGCTGGGTGGTCAGTTCTCGGGGTTTACTGTACTCAGGGTGCTGTGTGTTCAGTGCTCAGGGTATTGGGTGCTCAGTACTCAGGGTGCTCAGTGCTCGGGGTGCTCAGTGCTCAGTACTCAGGGTGCTCGGTGCTTAGTATTCAGGGTGCTGGGTGCTCAGTACTCCGGGTGCTGGTTGCTCAGTGCTCAGGGTGCTCGGTGCTCAGTGCTCAGGGTGCTGGGTGCTCAGTACTCAGGGTGATCATTGCTCAGGGTGCTGGGTGCTCAGTACTCAGGGTGCTGGGTGCTCAGTACTCAGGGTGCTCAGTGCTCAGTACTCAGGGTGCTCAGTGCTCAGTACTAAGGTTGCTCAGTGCTCAGGGTGCTGGGTGCTCAGTACTCAGGGTGCTGGGTGCTCAGTGCTCAGGGTGCTGGGTGCTCAGTGCTCAGGGTGCTGGGTGCTCAGTGCTCAGGGTGCTGGGTGCTCAGTACACAGGGTGCTCTGTGCTCGGGGTGCTGGGTGCTCAGTGCTCGGTGTGCTCGGTGCTCAGTACTCGGGGTGCTCAGTGCTCAGTACTCAGGGTGCTGGGTGCTCAGTGCTCAGGGTGCTGGGTGCTCAGTACTCAGGGTGCTGGGTGCTCGGTGCTCAGTACGCTGGGTGCTCAGTACTCAGGGTGCTGGGTGCTCAGTACTCAGGGTGCTGGGTGCTCAGTACTCAGGGTGCTGGGTGCTAAGTACTCAGGGTGCTCGGTCCTCAGTGCTCAGGGTGCTGGGTGCTCAGTACTCAGGGTACAGGGTGCTCAGTGCTCAGGGTGCTCAGTGCTCAGTACTCAGGGTGCTCGGTGCTCAGTGCTCAGGGTGCTCAGTGCTCAGTACTCAGGGTGCTCAGTTCTCAGTGCTCTGGGTGCTGGGTGCTCAGTGCTCGGGGTGCTGGGTGCTCAGTGCTCAGGGTGCTGGGTGCTCAGTACTCAGGGTGCTCAGTGCTCAGGGTGCTCAGTGCTCGGGGTGCTGGGTGCTCAGTGCTCAGTACTCAGGGTGCTGGGTGCTCAGTGCTCGGGGTGCTGGATGCTCAGTACTCAGGGTGCTGGGTGCTCAGTGCTCAGGGTGCTGGGTGCTCAGTACTCAGGGTGCTGGGTGCTCAGTGCTCAGGGTGCTGGGTGCTCAGTACTCAGGCTGCTGGGTGCTCAGTGCTCAGGGTGCTGGGTGCTCAGTGCTCGAGGTGCTGGGTGCTCAGTACTCAGGGTGCTCGGTGCTCAGTACTCAGGGTGCTGGGTGCTCAGTGCTTGGGGTGCTGGGTGCTCAGTGCTCAGGGTGCTCAGTGCTTGTTGTGTTGGGTGCTCAGTGCTCAGTACTCAGGGTGCTCGGTGCTCAGTGCTCAGGGTGCTCAGTGCTCAGTACTCAGGGTGCTCGGTGCTCAGTACTCAGGGTGCTGGGTGCTCAGTGCTCAGGGTGCTGGGTGCTCAGTACTCAGGGTGCTGGGTGCTCGGTGCTCAGGGTGCTCGGTGCTCAGTACTCATGGTGCTGGGTGCTCAGTGCTCAGGGTGCTGGGTGCTCAGCGCTCAGGGTGCTGGGTGCTCAGTAATCGGGGTGCTCAGTGCTCAGTACTCAGCGTGCTGGGTGCTCAGTGCTCAGCGTGCTGGGTGCTCAGTACTCAGTCCTCAGGATGCTGGGTGCTCAGTGCTCAGGGTTCTGGGTGCTCAGTGCTCAGGGTGCTCAGTGCTCAGTGCTCAGGGTGATGGGTGCTCAGTGCTCGGGGTGCTGGGTGCTCAGTCCTCGGGGTGCTGGGTGCTCAGTGCTCGGGGTGCTGGGTGCTCATTGCTGGGGGTGCTGGGTGCTCAGTGCTCAGGTTGCTGGGTGCTCAGTACTCAGGGTGCTCAGTGCTCTGTGTGCTGTGTGCTCAGTGCTCGGGGTGCTGGGTGCTCAGTACTCAGGGTGCTGGGTGCTCAGTGCTCAGGGTGCTGGGTGCTCAGTGCTCAGGGTGCTGGGTGCTCAGTGCTCAGGGTGCTGGGTGCTCAGTACACAGGGTGCTCTGTGCTCGGGGTGCTGGGTGCTCAGTGCTCGGTGTGCTCGGTGCTCAGTACTCGGGGTGCTCAGTGCTCAGTACTCAGGGTGCTGGGTGCTCAGTGCTCAGGGTGCTGGGTGCTCAGTACTCAGGGTGCTGGGTGCTCGGTGCTCAGTACGCTGGGTGCTCAGTACTCAGGGTGCTGGGTGCTCAGTACTCAGGGTGCTGGGTGCTCAGTACTCAGGGTGCTGGGTGCTAAGTACTCAGGGTGCTCGGTCCTCAGTGCTCAGGGTGCTGGGTGCTCAGTACTCAGGGTACAGGGTGCTCAGTGCTCAGGGTGCTCAGTGCTCAGTACTCAGGGTGCTCGGTGCTCAGTGCTCAGGGTGCTCAGTGCTCAGTACTCAGGGTGCTCAGTTCTCAGTGCTCTGGGTGCTGGGTGCTCAGTGCTCGGGGTGCTGGGTGCTCAGTGCTCAGGGTGCTGGGTGCTCAGTACTCAGGGTGCTCAGTGCTCAGGGTGCTCAGTGCTCGGGGTGCTGGGTGCTCAGTGCTCAGTACTCAGGGTGCTGGGTGCTCAGTGCTCGGGGTGCTGGATGCTCAGTACTCAGGGTGCTGGGTGCTCAGTGCTCAGGGTGCTGGGTGCTCAGTACTCAGGGTGCTGGGTGCTCAGTGCTCAGGGTGCTGGGTGCTCAGTACTCAGGCTGCTGGGTGCTCAGTGCTCAGGGTGCTGGGTGCTCAGTGCTCGAGGTGCTGGGTGCTCAGTACTCAGGGTGCTCGGTGCTCAGTACTCAGGGTGCTGGGTGCTCAGTGCTTGGGGTGCTGGGTGCTCAGTGCTCAGGGTGCTCAGTGCTTGTTGTGTTGGGTGCTCAGTGCTCAGTACTCAGGGTGCTCGGTGCTCAGTGCTCAGGGTGCTCAGTGCTCAGTACTCAGGGTGCTCGGTGCTCAGTACTCAGGGTGCTGGGTGCTCAGTGCTCAGGGTGCTGGGTGCTCAGTACTCAGGGTGCTGGGTGCTCGGTGCTCAGGGTGCTCGGTGCTCAGTACTCATGGTGCTGGGTGCTCAGTGCTCAGGGTGCTGGGTGCTCAGCGCTCAGGGTGCTGGGTGCTCAGTAATCGGGGTGCTCAGTGCTCAGTACTCAGCGTGCTGGGTGCTCAGTGCTCAGCGTGCTGGGTGCTCAGTACTCAGTCCTCAGGATGCTGGGTGCTCAGTGCTCAGGGTTCTGGGTGCTCAGTGCTCAGGGTGCTCAGTGCTCAGTGCTCAGGGTGATGGGTGCTCAGTGCTCGGGGTGCTGGGTGCTCAGTGCTCGGGGTGCTGGGTGCTCAGTGCTCGGGGTGCTGGGTGCTCATTGCTGGGGGTGCTGGGTGCTCAGTGCTCAGGTTGCTGGGTGCTCAGTACTCGGGGTGCTCGGTGCTCAGTACTCAGGGTGCTGGGTGCTCATTGCTCGGGGTGCTTAGTGCTCAGTGCTCAGGGTGCTGGGTGCCCCATGCTCGGGGTGCTGGGTGCTCAGTACTCGGGGTGCTGGGTGCTCAATGCTCAGGGTGCTGGGTCGCAGTGCTCGGGGTACTGGGTACTCAGTGCTCAGTACAGAGGGTGCTGGGTGCTCAGTGCTCGGGGTGCTGTGTGCTCAGTGCTCAGTACTCAGGGTGCTGGGTGCTCAGTGTTCTGGGTGCTGGGTGCTCAGTACTCAGGGTGCTGGGTGCTCAGTGCTCTGGGTGCGGGGTGCTCAGTGCTCGGGGTGCTGGGTACTCAGTGCTCAGTACACAGGGTGCTGGGTGCTCAGTGCTCGGGGTGCTGGGTGCTCAGTGCTCAGTACTCAGGGTGCTGGGTGCTCACTGCTCGGGGTGCTGGATGCTCAGTACTCAGGGTGCTGGGTGCTCAGTGCTCAGGGTGCTGGGTGCTCAGTACTCAGGGTGCTGGGTGCTCAGTACGCAGTATGCTGGGTGCTCAGTGCTCAGGGTGCTGGGTGCTCAGTGCTCGGGGTGCTGGGTGCTCAGTACTCAGGGTGCTCGGTGCTCAGTACTCAGGGTGCTGGGTGCTCAGTGCTCAGGGTGCTGTGTGCTCAGTACTCAGGGTGCTGGGTGCTCGGTGCTCAGTATGCTGGGTGCTCAGTACTCAGGGTGCTGGCTGCTCAGTACTCAGGGTGCTCGGTGCTCAGTACTCAGGGTGCTGGCTGCTCAGTGCTCGGGGTGCTCAGTGCTTGGGGTGCTGGGTGCTCAGTACTCAGGGTGCTCAGTGCTTGGGGTGTTGGGTGCTTAGTACTCAGGGTGCTGGGTGCTCAGTGCTCAGGGTGCTGGGTGCTCAGTACTCAGGGTGCTGGGTGCTCAGTACTCAGGGTGCTGGGTGCTCAGTGCTCGGGGTGCTGGGTGCTCAGTACTCGGGGTGCTCAGTGCTCAGTACTCAGGGTGCTGTGTGCTCAGTGCTCAGGGTGCTGGGTGCTCAGCGCTCGGGGTGCTGGCTGCTCGGTTCTCAGGTTGCTGGGTGCTCAGTACACGGGATGCTGGGTGCTCAGTACTCAGGGTGCTGGGTGCTCATTGCTGGGGGTGCTGGGTCGCAGTGCTCGGGGGTACTGGGTACTCAGTGCTCAGTACAGAGGGTGCTGGGTGCTCAGTGCTCGGGGTGCTGTGTGCTCAGTGCTCAGTACTCAGGGTGCTGGGTGCTCAGTGCTCGGGGTGCTGGGTGCTCAGTACTCAGCGAGCTGGGTGCTCAGTACTCAGGGTGCTGGGTGCTCATTACTCAGGGTGCTGGGTGCTCAGTACTCAGGGTGCTCAGTGCTTGGGGAGCTGGGTGCTCAGTGCTCAGGGTGCTCAGTGCTTGGGGTGTTGGGTGCTCAGTGCTCAGTACTCAGGGTGCTCGGTGCTCAGTGCTCAGGGTGCTCAGTGCTCAGTACTCAGGGTGCTCGGTGCTCAGTACTCAGGGTGCTGGGTGCTCAGTGCTCAGGGTGCTGGGTGCTCAGTACTCATGTTGCTGGGTCCTCGGTGCTCAGGGTGCTCGGTGCTCAGTACTCATGGTGCTGGGTGCTCAGTGCTCAGGGTGCTGGGTGCTCAGCGCTCAGGGTGCTGGGTGCTCAGTAATCGGGGTGCTCAGTGCTCAGTGCTCAGTGCTCAGGGTGCTGGGTGCTCAGTGCTCGGGGTGCTGGGTGCTCAGTGCTCGGGGTGCTGGGTGCTCAGTGCTCGGGGTGCTGGGTGCTCATTGCTGGGGGTGCTGGGTGCTCAGTGCTCAGGTTGCTGGGTGCTCAGTACTCGGGGTGCTCGGTGCTCAGTACTCAGGGTGCTGGGTGCTCATTGCTCAGGGTGCTGGGTGCTCAGTGCTCAGGGTGCTGGGTGCCCCATGCTCGGGGTGCTGGGTGCTCAGTACTCGGGGTGCTGGGTGCTCAATGCTCAGGGTGCTGGGTCGCAGTGCTCGGGGTACTGGGTACTCAGTGCTCAGTACAGAGGGTGCTGGGTGCTCAGTGCTCGGGGTGCTGTGTGCTCAGTGCTCAGTACTCAGGGTGCTGGGTGCTCAGTGCTCTGGGTGCTGGGTGCTCAGTACTCAGGGTGCTGGGTGCTCTGTGCTCTGGGTGCTGGGTGCTCAGTGCTCAGGGTGCTGGGTACTCACTGCTCAGTACACAGGGTGTTGGGTGCTCAGTGCTCGGGGTGCTGGGTGCTCAGTGCTCAGTACTCAGGGTGCTGGGTGCTCACTGCTCGGGGTGCTGGATGCTCAGTACTCAGGGCGCTGGGTGCTCAGTGCTCAGGGTGCTGGGTGCTCAGTACTCAGGGTGCTGGGTGCTCAGTACGCAGTATGCTGGGTGCTCAGTGCTCAGGGTGCTGGGTGCTCAGTGCTCGGGGTGCTGGGTGCTCAGTACTCAGGGTGCTCGGTGCTCAGTACTCAGGGTGCTGGGTGCTCAGTGCTCAGGGTGCTGTGTGCTCAGTACTCAGGGTGCTGGGTGCTCGGTGCTCAGTATGCTGGGTGCTCAGTACTCAGGGTGCTGGCTGCACAGTACTCAGGGTGCTCGGTGCTCAGTGCTCGGGGTGCTCAGTGCTTGGGGTGCTGGGTGCTCAGTACTCAGGGTGCTCAGTGCTTGGGGTGTTGGGTGCTTAGTACTCAGGGTGCTTGGTGCTCAGTGCTCAGGGTGCTGGGTGCTCAGTACTCAGGGTGCTGGGTGCTCAGTACTCAGGGTGCTGGGTGCTCAGTGCTCGGGGTGCTGGGTGCTCAGTACTCGGGGTGCTCAGTGCTCAGTACTCAGGGTGCTGGGTGCTCAGTGCTCAGGGTGCTGGGTGCTCAGCGCTAGGGGTGCTGGGTGCTCAGTACTCAGGGTGCTGGGTGCTCATTGCTGGGGGTGCTGGGTGCTCAGTACTCAGGGTGCTGGGTGCTCAGTGCTCAGGTTGCTGGGTGCTCAGTACTCGGGATGCTGGGTGCTCAGTACTCAGGGTGCTGGGTGCTCATTGCTGGGGGTGCTGGGTGCTCAGTACTCAGGGTGCTGGGTGCTCATTGCTGGGGGTGCTGGCTGCTCGGTTCTCAGGTTGCTGGGTGCTCAGTACTCGGGGTGCTGGGTGCTCAGTACTCAGGGTGCTGGGTGCTCATTGCTGGGGGTGCTGGGTGCTCAGTACTCGGGGTGCTCGGTGCTCAGTACTCATTGTGCTGGGTGCTCATTGCTCGGGGTGCTGGGTGCTCAGTGCTCAGGGTGCTGGGTGCCCCATTCTCGGGGTGCTGGGTGCTCAGTACTCGGGGTGCTGGGTGCTCAGTGCTCAGGGTGCTGGGTCGCAGTGCTCGGGGTACTGGGTACTCAGTGCTCAGTACACAGGGTGCTGGGTGCTCAGTGCTCGGGGTGCTGTGTGCTCAGTGCTCAGTACTCAGGGTGCTGGGTGCTCAGTGCTCGGGGTGCTGGGTGCTCAGTACTCAGGGAGCTGGGTGCTCAGTACTCAGGGTGCTGGGTGCTCAGTACTCAGGGTGCTGGGTGCTCAGTACTCAGGGTGCTCAGTGCTTGGGGTGCTGGGTGCTCAGTGCTCAGGGTGCTCAGTGCTTGGGGTGTTGGGTGCTCAGTGCTCGGTACTCAGGGTGCTCGGTGCTCAGTGCTCAGGGTGCTCAGTGCTCAGTACTCAGGGTGCTCAGTGCTCAGTGCTCTGGGTGCTGGGTGCTCAGTGCTCGGGGTGCTGGGTGCTCAGTGCTCAGGGTGCTGGGTGCTCAGTACTCAGGGTGCTCAGTGCTCAGGGTGCTGGGTGCTCAGTGCTCGGGGTGCTGGGTACTCAGTGCTCAGTACACAGGGTGCTGGGTGCTCAGTGCTCGGGGTGCTGGGTGCTCAGTGCTCAGTACTCAGGGTGCTGGGTGCTCAGTGCTCGGGGTGCTGGATGCTCAGTACTCAGGGTGCTGGGTGCTCAGTGCTCAGGGTGCTGGGTGCTCAGTACTCAGGGTGCTGGGTGCTCAGTACGCAGTATGCTGGGTGCTCAGTGCTCAGGGTGCTGGGTGCTCAGTGCTCGGGGTGCTGGGTGCTCAGTACTCAGGGTGCTCGGTGCTCAGTACTCAGGGTGCTGGGTGCTCAGTGCTCAGGGTTCTGGGTGCTCATTGCTCGGGGTGCTGGGTGCTCAGTACTCGGGGTGCTCAGTGCTCAGTACTCAGGGTGCAGGGTGCTCAGTGCTCAGGGTGCTGGGTGCTCAGCGCTCGGGGTGCTGGCTGCTAGGTTCTCAGGTTGCTGGGTTCTCAGTACTCGGGGTGCTGGGTGCTCAGTACTCAGGGTGCTGGGTGCTCATTGCTGGGGGTGCTGGGTGCTCAGTACTCAGGATGCTGGGTGCTCATTGCTGGGGGTGCTGGCTGCTCGGTTCTCAGGTTGCTGGGTGCTCAGTACTCGGGGTGCTGGGTGCTCAGTACTCAGGGTGCTGGGTGCTCATTGCTGGGGGTGCTGGGTGCTCAGTGCTCAGGTTGCTGGGTGCTCAGTACTCGGGGTGCTGGGTGCTCAGTACTCAGGGTGCTGGGTGCTCATTGCTCAGGGTGCTGGGTGCTCAGTGCTCAGGGTGCTGGGTGCTCAGTGCTCGGGGTGCTTTGTGCTCAGTACTCGGGGTGCTGGGTGCTCAGTGCTCAGGGTGCTGGGTCGCAGTGCTCGGGGTACTGGGTACTCAGTGCTCAGTACACAGGGTGCTGGGTGCTCAGTGCTCGGGGTGCTGTGTGCTCAGTGCTCAGTACTCAGGGTGCTGGGTGCTCAGTGCTCGGGGTGCTGGGTGCTCAGTACTCAGGGTACTTGGTGCTCAGTACTCAGGGTGCTGGGTGATCAGTGCTCAGGGTGCTGGGTGCTCAGTACTCAGGGTGCTCGGTGCTCAGTACTCAGGGTGCTGGGTGCTCAGTGCTCAGGATGCTGGGTCCTCAGTGCTCTGGGTGCTGTGTGCTTAGTGCTCGGTGAGCTGGGTGCTCAGTACTCAGGATGCTGGGTGCTCAGTACTCGGGGTGCTGGATGCTCAGTACTCAGGGAGCTGGGTGCTCAGTACTCAGGGTGCTGGGTGCTCAGGACTCAGGTGCTGGGAGCTCAGTGCTCAGGGTGCTGGGTGCTCAGTGCTCGGGGTGCTGGGTGCTCAGTGCTCAGTACTCAGGGTGCTGTGTGCTCAGTGCTCGGGGTGCTGGGTGCTCAGTGCTCAGTACTCAGGGTGCTGGGTGCTCAGTGCTCAGGGTGCTGGGTGCTCAGTGCTCAGGGTGCTGGGTGCTCAGTGCTCAGGGTGCTGGTTACTCAGTGCTCGGGGTGCTGGTTGCTCAGTACTCAGGGTGCTGGGTGCTCAGTACTCAGGGTGCTGGGTGCTCAGTGCTCGGGGTGCTGGGTGCTCAGTGCTCAGTGTGCTCGGTGCTCAGTACTCAGTGTGCTGGGTGGTCAGTTCTCGGGGTTTACTGTACTCAGGGTGCTGTGTGTTCAGTGCTCAGGGTATTGGGTGCTCAGTACTCAGGGTGCTCGGTGCTCGGGGTTCTGGGTGCTCAGTGCTCGGGGTGCTCAGTGCTCAGTACTCAGGGTGCTCGGTGCTTAGTATTCAGGGTGCTGGGTGCTCAGTACTCCGGGTGCTGGTTGCTCAGTGCTCAGGGTGCTCGGTGCTCAGTGCTCAGGGTGCTGGGTGCTCAGTACTCAGGGTGATCATTGCTCAGGGTGCTGGGTGCTCAGTACTCAGGGTGCTGGGTGCTCAGTACTCAGGGTGCTCAGTGCTCAGTACTCAGGGTGCTCAGTGCTCAGTACTAAGGTTGCTCAGTGCTCAGGGTGCTGGGTGCTCAGTACTCAGGGTGCTGGGTGCTCAGTGCTCAGGGTGCTGGGTGCTCAGTGCTCAGGGTGCTGGGTGCTCAGTGCTCAGGGTGCTGGGTGCTCAGTACACAGGGTGCTCTGTGCTCGGGGTGCTGATTGCTCAGTGCTCGGTGTGCTCGGTGCTCAGTACTCGGGGTGCTCAGTGCTCAGTACTCAGGGTGCTGGGTGCTCAGTGCTCAGGGTGCTGGGTGCTCAGTACTCAGGGTGCTGGGTGCTCGGTGCTCAGTACGCTGGGTGCTCAGTACTCAGGGTGCTGGGTGCTCAGTACTCAGGGTGCTGGGTGCTCAGTACTCAGGGTGCTGGGTGCTAAGTACTCAGGGTGCTCGGTCCTCAGTGCTCAGGGTGCTGGGTGCTCAGTACTCAGGGTGCAGGGTGCTCAGTGCTCAGGGTGCTCAGTGCTCAGTACTCAGGGTGCTCGGTGCTCAGTGCTCAGGGTGCTCAGTGCTCAGTACTCAGGGTGCTCAGTTCTCAGTGCTCTGGGTGCTGGGTGCTCAGTGCTCAGGGTGCTGGGTGCTCAGTGCTCAGGGTGCTGGGTGCTCAGTACTCAGGGTGCTCAGTGCTCAGGGTGCTCAGTGCTCGGGGTGCTGGGTGCTCAGTGCTCAGTACTCAGGGTGCTGGGTGCTCAGTGCTCGGGGTGCTGGATGCTCAGTACTCAGGGTGCTGGGTGCTCAGTGCTCAGGGTGCTGGGTGCTCAGTACTCAGGGTGCTGGGTGCTCAGTGCTCAGGGTGCTGGGTGCTCAGTACTCAGGGTGCTGGGTGCTCAGTGCTCAGGGTGCTGGGTGCTCAGTGCTCGAGGTGCTGGGTGCTCAGTACTCAGGGTGCTCGGTGCTCAGTACTCAGGGTGCTGGGTGCTCAGTGCTTGGGGTGCTGGGTGCTCAGTGCTCAGGGTGCTCAGTGCTTGTTGTGTTGGGTGCTCAGTGCTCAGTACTCAGGGTGCTCGGTGCTCAGTGCTCAGGGTGCTCAGTGCTCAGTACTCAGGGTGCTCGGTGCTCAGTACTCAGGGTGCTGGGTGCTCAGTGCTCAGGGTGCTGGGTGCTCAGTACTCAGGGTGCTGGGTGCTCGGTGCTCAGGGTGCTCGGTGCTCAGTACTCATGGTGCTGGGTGCTCAGTGCTCAGGGTGCTGGGTGCTCAGCGCTCAGGGTGCTGGGTGCTCAGTAATCGGGGTGCTCAGTGCTCAGTACTCAGCGTGCTGGGTGCTCAGTGCTCAGCGTGCTGGGTGCTCAGTACTCAGTGCTCAGGATGCTGGGTGCTCAGTGCTCAGGGTTCTGGGTGCTCAGTGCTCAGGGTGCTCAGTGCTCAGTGCTCAGGGTGATGGGTGCTCAGTGCTCGGGGTGCTGGGTGCTCAGTGCTCGGGGTGCTGGGTGCTCAGTGCTCGGGGTGCTGGGTGCTCATTGCTGGGGGTGCTGGGTGCTCAGTGCTCAGGTTGCTGGGTGCTCAGTACTCGGGGTGCTCGGTGCTCAGTACTCAGGGTGCTGGGTGCTCATTGCTCGGGGTGCTTAGTGCTCAGTGCTCAGGGTGCTGGGTGCCCCATGCTCGGGGTGCTGGGTGCTCAGTACTCGGGGTGCTGGGTGCTCAATGCTCAGGGTGCTGGGTCGCAGTGCTCGGGGTACTGGGTACTCAGTGCTCAGTACAGAGGGTGCTGGGTGCTCAGTGCTCGGGGTGCTGTGTGCTCAGTGCTCAGTACTCAGGGTGCTGGGTGCTCAGTGTTCTGGGTGCTGGGTGCTCAGTACTCAGGGTGCTGGGTGCTCAGTGCTCTGGGTGCGGGGTGCTCAGTGCTCGGGGTGCTGGGTACTCAGTGCTCAGTACACAGGGTGCTGGGTGCTCAGTGCTCGGGGTGCTGGGTGCTCAGTGCTCAGTACTCAGGGTGCTGGGTGCTCACTGCTCGGGGTGCTGGATGCTCAGTACTCAGGGTGCTGGGTGCTCAGTGCTCAGGGTGCTGGGTGCTCAGTACTCAGGGTGCTGGGTGCTCAGTACGCAGTATGCTGGGTGCTCAGTGCTCAGGGTGCTGGGTGCTCAGTGCTCGGGGTGCTGGGTGCTCAGTACTCAGGGTGCTCGGTGCTCAGTACTCAGGGTGCTGGGTGCTCAGTGCTCAGGGTGCTGTGTGCTCAGTACTCAGGGTGCTGGCTGCTCAGTACTCAGGGTGCTCGGTGCTCAGTACTCAGGGTGCTGGCTGCTCAGTGCTCGGGGTGCTCAGTGCTTGGGGTGCTGGGTGCTCAGTACTCAGGGTGCTCAGTGCTTGGGGTGTTGGGTGCTTAGTACTCAGGGTGCTGGGTGCTCAGTGCTCAGGGTGCTGGGTGCTCAGTACTCAGGGTGCTGGGTGCTCAGTACTCAGGGTGCTGGGTGCTCAGTGCTCGGGGTGCTGGGTGCTCAGTACTCGGGGTGCTCAGTGCTCAGTACTCAGGGTGCTGTGTGCTCAGTGCTCAGGGTGCTGGGTGCTCAGCGCTCGGGGTGCTGGCTGCTCGGTTCTCAGGTTGCTGGGTGCTCAGTACACGGGATGCTGGGTGCTCAGTACTCAGGGTGCTGGGTGCTCATTGCTGGGGGTGCTGGGTCGCAGTGCTCGGGGTACTGGGTACTCAGTGCTCAGTACAGAGGGTGCTGGGTGCTCAGTGCTCGGGGTGCTGTGTGCTCAGTGCTCAGTACTCAGGGTGCTGGGTGCTCAGTGCTCGGGGTGCTGGGTGCTCAGTACTCAGGGAGCTGGGTGCTCAGTACTCAGGGTGCTGGGTGCTCATTACTCAGGGTGCTGGGTGCTCAGTACTCAGGGTGCTCAGTGCTTGGGGAGCTGGGTGCTCAGTGCTCAGGGTGCTCAGTGCTTGGGGTGTTGGGTGCTCAGTGCTCAGTACTCAGGGTGCTCGGTGCTCAGTGCTCAGGGTGCTCAGTGCTCAGTACTCAGGGTGCTCGGTGCTCAGTACTCAGGGTGCTGGGTGCTCAGTGCTCAGGGTGCTGGGTGCTCAGTACTCATGGTGCTGGGTCCTCGGTGCTCAGGGTGCTCGGTGCTCAGTACTCATGGTGCTGGGTGCTCAGTGCTCAGGGTGCTGGGTGCTCAGCGCTCAGGGTGCTGGGTGCTCAGTAATCGGGGTGCTCAGTGCTCAGTGCTCAGTGCTCAGGGTGCTGGGTGCTCAGTGCTCGGGGTGCTGGGTGCTCAGTGCTCGGGGTGCTGGGTGCTCAGTGCTCGGGGTGCTGGGTGCTCATTGCTGGGGGTGCTGGGTGCTCAGTGCTCAGGTTGCTGGGTGCTCAGTACTCGGGGTGCTCGGTGCTCAGTACTCAGGGTGCTGGGTGCTCATTGCTCAGGGTGCTGGGTGCTCAGTGCTCAGGGTGCTGGGTGCCCCATGCTCGGGGTGCTGGGTGCTCAGTACTCGGGGTGCTGGGTGCTCAATGCTCAGGGTGCTGGGTCGCAGTGCTCGGGGTACTGGGTACTCAGTGCTCAGTACAGAGGGTGCTGGGTGCTCAGTGCTCGGGGTGCTGTGTGCTCAGTGCTCAGTACTCAGGGTGCTGGGTGCTCAGTGCTCTGGGTGCTGGGTGCTCAGTACTCAGGGTGCTGGGTGCTCTGTGCTCTGGGTGCTGGGTGCTCAGTGCTCAGGGTGCTGGGTACTCACTGCTCAGTACACAGGGTGCTGGGTGCTCAGTGCTCGGGGTGCTGGGTGCTCAGTGCTCAGTACTCAGGGTGCTGGGTGCTCACTGCTCGGGGTGCTGGATGCTCAGTACTCAGGGCGCTGGGTGCTCAGTGCTCAGGGTGCTGGGTGCTCAGTACTCAGGGTGCTGGGTGCTCAGTACGCAGTATGCTGGGTGCTCAGTGCTCAGGGTGCTGGGTGCTCAGTGCTCGGGGTGCTGGGTGCTCAGTACTCAGGGTGCTCGGTGCTCAGTACTCAGGGTGCTGGGTGCTCAGTGCTCAGGGTGCTGTGTGCTCAGTACTCAGGGTGCTGGGTGCTCGGTGCTCAGTATGCTGGGTGCTCAGTACTCAGGGTGCTGGCTGCACAGTACTCAGGGTGCTCGGTGCTCAGTACTCAGGGTGCTGGCTGCTCAGTGCTCGGGGTGCTCAGTGCTTGGGGTGCTGGGTGCTCAGTACTCAGGGTGCTCAGTGCTTGGGGTGTTGGGTGCTTAGTACTCAGGGTGCTTGGTGCTCAGTGCTCAGGGTGCTGGGTGCTCAGTACTCAGGGTGCTGGGTGCTCAGTACTCAGGGTGCTGGGTGCTCAGTGCTCGGGGTGCTGGGTGCTCAGTACTCGGGGTGCTCAGTGCTCAGTACTCAGGGTGCTGGGTGCTCAGTGCTCAGGGTGCTGGGTGCTCAGCGCTAGGGGTGCTGGGTGCTCAGTACTCAGGGTGCTGGGTGCTCATTGCTGGGGGTGCTGGGTGCTCAGTACTCAGGGTGCTGGGTGCTCAGTGCTCAGGTTGCTGGGTGCTCAGTACTCGGGATGCTGGGTGCTCAGTACTCAGGGTGCTGGGTGCTCATTGCTGGGGGTGCTGGGTGCTCAGTACTCAGGGTGCTGGGTGCTCATTGCTGGGGGTGCTGGCTGCTCGGTTCTCAGGTTGCTGGGTGCTCAGTACTCGGGGTGCTGGGTGCTCAGTACTCAGGGTGCTGGGTGCTCATTGCTGGGGGTGCTGGGTGCTCAGTACTCGGGGTGCTCGGTGCTCAGTACTCATTGTGCTGGGTGCTCATTGCTCGGGGTGCTGGGTGCTCAGTGCTCAGGGTGCTGGGTGCCCCATTCTCGGGGTGCTGGGTGCTCAGTACTCGGGGTGCTGGGTGCTCAGTGCTCAGGGTGCTGGGTCGCAGTGCTCGGGGTACTGGGTACTCAGTGCTCAGTACACAGGGTGCTGGGTGCTCAGTGCTCGGGGTGCTGTGTGCTCAGTGCTCAGTACTCAGGGTGCTGGGTGCTCAGTGCTCGGGGTGCTGGGTGCTCAGTACTCAGGGAGCTGGGTGCTCAGTACTCAGGGTGCTGGGTGCTCATTACTCAGGGTGCTGGGTGCTCAGTACTCAGGGTGCTCAGTGCTTGGGGTGCTGGGTGCTCAGTGCTCAGGGTGCTCAGTGCTTGGGGTGTTGGGTGCTCAGTGCTCGGTACTCAGGGTGCTCGGTGCTCAGTGCTCAGGGTGCTCAGTGCTCAGTACTCAGGGTGCTCAGTGCTCAGTGCTCTGGGTGCTGGGTGCTCAGTGCTCGGGGTGCTGGGTGCTCAGTGCTCAGGGTGCTGGGTGCTCAGTACTCAGGGTGCTCAGTGCTCAGGGTGCTGGGTGCTCAGTGCTCGGGGTGCTGGGTACTCAGTGCTCAGTACACAGGGTGCTGGGTGCTCAGTGCTCAGTACTCAGGGTGCTGGGTGCTCAGTGCTCGGGGTGCTGGATGCTCAGTACTCAGGGTGCTGGGTGCTCAGTGCTCAGGGTGCTGGGTGCTCAGTACTCAGGGTGCTGAGTGCTCAGTACGCAGTATGCTGGGTGCTCAGTGCTCAGGGTGCTGGGTGCTCAGTGCTCGGGGTGCTGGGTGCTCAGTACTCAGGGTGCTCGGTGCTCAGTACTCAGGGTGCTGGGTGCTCAGTGCTCAGGGTGCTGTGTGCTCAGTACTCAGGGTGCTGGGTGCTCGGTGCTCAGTATGCTGGGTGCTCAGTACTCAGGGTGCTGGCTGCTCAGTACTCAGGGTGCTCGGTGCTCAGTACTCAGGGTGCTGGCTGCTCAGTGCTCGGGGTGCTCAGTGCTTGGGGTGCTGGGTGCTCAGTACTCAGGGTGCTCAGTGCTTGGGGTGTTGGGTGCTTAGTACTCAGGGTGCTGGGTGCTCAGTGCTCAGGGTGCTGGGTGCTCAGTACTCAGGGTGCTGGGTGCTCAGTACTCAAGGTGCTGGGTGCTCAGTGCTCGGGGTGCTGGGTGCTCAGTACTCGGGGTGCTCAGTGCTCAGTACTCAGGGTGCTGGGTGCTCAGTGCTCAGGGTGCTGGGTGCTCAGCGCTCGGGGTGCTGGCTGCTCGGTTCTCAGGTTGCTGGGTGCTCAGTGCTCGGGGTGCTGGGTGCTCAGTACTCGGGGTGCTCAGTGCTCAGTACTCAGGGTGCTGGGTGCTCAGTGCTCAGCGTGCTGGGTGCTCAGTACTCAGTGCTCAGGATGCTTTGTGCTCAGTACTCAGGGTTCTGGGTGCTCAGTGCTCAGGGTGCTCAGTGCTCAGTGCTCAGGGTGCTGGGTGCTCAGTGCTTGGGGTGCTGGGTGCTCAGTGCTCGGGGTGCTGGGTGCTCAGTGCTCGGGGTGCTGGGTGCTCATTGCTGGGGGTGCTGGGTGCTCAGTGCTCAGGTTGCTGGGTGCTCAGTACTCGGGGTGCTCGGTGCTCAGTACTCAGGGTGCTGGGTGCTCATTGCTCGGGGTGCTTGGTGCTCAGTGCTCAGGGTGCTGGGTGCCCCATGCTCGGGGTGCTGGGTGCTCAGTACTCGGGGTGCTGGGTGCTCAATGCTCAGGGTGCTGGGTCGCAGTGCTCGGGGTACTGGGTACTCAGTGCTCAGTACAGAGGGTGCTGGGTGCTCAGTGCTCGGGGTGCTGTGTGCTCAGTGCTCAGTACTCAGGGTGCTGGGTGCTCAGTGTTCTGGGTGCTGGGTGCTCAGTACTCAGGGTGCTGGGTGCTCAGTGCTCTGGGTGCGGGGTGCTCAGTGCTCGGGGTGCTGGGTACTCAGTGCTCAGTACACAGGGTGCTGGGTGCTCAGTGCTCGGGGTGCTGGGTGCTCAGTGCTCAGTACTCAGGGTGCTCGGTGCTCACTGCTCGGGGTGCTGGATGCTCAGTACTCAGGGTGCTGGGTGCTCAGTGCTCAGGGTGCTGGGTGCTCAGTACTCAGGGTGCTGGGTGCTCAGTACGCAGTATGCTGGGTGCTCAGTGCTCAGGGTGCTGGGTGCTCAGTGCTCGGGGTGCTGGGTGCTCAGTACTCAGGGTGCTCGGTGCTCAGTACTCAGGGTGCTGGGTGCTCAGTGCTCAGGGTGCTGTGTGCTCAGTACTCAGGGTGCTGGGTGCTCGGTGCTCAGTATGCTGGGTGCTCAGTACTCAGGGTGCTGGCTGCTCAGTACTCAGGGTGCTCGGTGCTCAGTACTCAGGGTGCTGGCTGCTCAGTGCTCGGGGTGCTCAGTGCTTGGGGTGCTGGGTGCTCAGTACTCAGGGTGCTCAGTGCTTGGGGTGTTGGGTGCTTAGTACTCAGGGTGCTGGGTGCTCAGTGCTCAGGGTGCTGGGTGCTCAGTACTCAGGGTGCTGGGTGCTCAGTACTCAGGGTGCTGTGTGCTCAGTGCTCGGCGTGCTGGGTGCTCAGTACTCGGGGTGCTCAGTGCTCAGTACTCAGGGTGCTGTGTGCTCAGTGCTCAGGGTGCTGGGTGCTCAGCGCTCGGGGTGCTGGCTGCTCGGTTCGCAGGTTGCTGGGTGCTCAGTACTCGGGATGCTGGGTGCTCAGTACTCAGGGTGCTGGGTGCTCATTGCTGGGGGTGCTGGGTCGCAGTGCTCGGGGTACTGGGTACTCAGTGCTCAGTACAGAGGGTGCTGGGTGCTCGTGCTCGGGGTGCTGTGTGCTCAGTGCTCAGTACTCAGGGTGCTGGGTGCTCAGTGCTCGGGGTGCTGGGTGCTCAGTACTCAGGGAGCTGGTTGCTCAGTACTCAGGGTGCTGGGTGCTCATTACTCAGGGTGCTGGGTGCTCAGTACTCAGGGTGCTCAGTGCTTGGGGTGCTGGGTGCTCAGTGCTCAGGGTGCTCAGTGCTTGGGGTGTTGGGTGCTCAGTGCTCAGTACTAAGGGTGCTCGGTGCTCAGTGCTCAGGGTGCTCAGTGCTCAGTACTCAGGGTGCTCGGTGCTCAGTACTCAGGGTGCTGGGTGCTCAGTGCTCAGGGTGCTGGGTGCTCAGTACTCAGGGTGCTGGGTGCTCGGTGCTCAGGGTGCTCGGTGCTCAGTACTCATGGTGCTGGGTGCTCAGTGCTCAGGGTGCTGGGTGCTCAGCGCTCAGGGTGCTGGGTGCTCAGTAATCGGGGTGCTCAGTGCTCAGTACTCAGGGTGCTGGGTGCTCAGTGCTCAGCGTGCTGGGTGCTCAGTACTCAGTGCTCAGGATGCTGGGTGCTCAGTGCTCAGGGTTCTGGGTGCTCAGTGCTCAGGGTGCTCAGTGCTCAGTGCTCAGTGCTCAGGGTGCTGGGTGCTCAGTGCTCGGGGTGCTGGGTGCTCAGTGCTCAGTACTCAGGGTGCTGGGTGCTCACTGCTCGGGGTGCTGGATGCTCAGTACTCAGGGCGCTGGGTGCTCAGTGCTCAGGGTGCTGCGTGCTCAGTACTCAGGGTGCTGGGTGCTCAGTACGCAGTATGCTGGGTGCTCAGTGCTCAGGGTGCTGGGTGCTCAGTGCTCGGGGTGCTGGGTGCTCAGTACTCAGGGTGCTCGGTGCTCAGTACTCAGGGTGCTGGGTGCTCAGTGCTCAGGGTGCTGTGTGCTCAGTACTCAGGGTGCTGGGTGCTCGGTGCTCAGTATGCTGGGTGCTCAGTACTCAGGGTGCTGGCTGCACAGTACTCAGGGTGCTCGGTGCTCAGTACTCAGAGTGCAGGCTGCTCAGTGCTCGGGGTGCTCAGTGATTGGGGTGCTGGGTGCTCAGTACTCAGGGTGCTCAGTGCTTGGGGTGTTGGGTGCTTAGTACTCAGGGTGCTGGGTGCTCAGTGCTCAGGGTGCTGGGTGCTCAGTACTCAGGGTGCTGGGTGCTCAGTACTCAGGGTGCTGGGTGCTCAGTGCTCGGGGTGCTGGGTGCTCAGTACTCGGGGTGCCCAGTGCTCAGTACTCAGGGTGCTGGGTGCTCAGTGCTCAGGGTGCTGGGTGCTCAGCGCTCGGGGTGCTGGCTGCTCGGTTCTCAGGTTGCTGGGTGCTCAGTACTCGGGATGCTGGGTGCTCAGTACTCAGGGTGCTGGGTGCTCATTGCTGGGGGTGCTGGGTGCTCAGTACTCAGGGTGCTGGGTGCTCATTGCTGGGGGTGCTGGCTGCTCGGTTCTCAGGTTGCTGGGTGCTCAGTACTCGGGGTGCTGGGTGCTCAGTACTCAGGGTGCTGGGTGCTCATTGCTGGGGGTGCTGGGTGCTCAGTACTCGGGGTGCTCGGTGCTCAGTACTCATTGTGCTGGGTGCTCATTGCTCGGGGTGCTGGGTGCTCAGTGCTCAGGGTGCTGGGTGCCCCATTCTCGGGGTGCTGGGTGCTCAGTACTCGGGGTGCTGGGTGCTCAGTGCTCAGGGTGCTGGGTCGCAGTGCTCGGGGTACTGGGTACTCAGTGCTCAGTACACAGGGTGCTGGGTGCTCAGTGCTCGGGGTGCTGTGTGCTCAGTGCTCAGTACTCAGGGTGCTGGGTGCTCAGTGCTCGGGGTGCTGGGTGCTCAGTACTCAGGGAGCTGGGTGCTCAGTACTCAGGGTGCTGGGTGCTCATTACTCAGGGTGCTGGGTGCTCAGTACTCAGGGTGCTCAGTGCTTGGGGTGCTGGGTGCTCAGTGCTCAGGGTGCTCAGTGCTTGGGGTGTTGGGTGCTCAGTGCTCAGTACTCAGGGTGCTCGGTGCTCAGTGCTCAGGGTGCTCAGTGCTCAGTACTCAGGGTGCTCAGTGCTCAGTGCTCTGGGTGCTGGGTGCTCAGTGCTCGGGGTGCTGGGTGCTCAGTGCTCAGGGTGCTGGGTGCTCAGTACTCAGGGTGCTCAGTGCTCAGGGTGCTGGGTGCTCAGTGCTCGGGGTGCTGGGTACTCAGTGCTCAGTACACAGGGTGCTGGGTGTTCAGTGCTCGGGGTGCTGGGTGCTCAGTGCTCAGTACTCAGGGTGCTGGGTGCTCAGTGCTCGGGGTGCTGGATGCTCAGTACTCAGGGTGCTGGGTGCTCAGTGCTCAGGGTGCTGGGTGCTCAGTACTCAGGGTGCTGGGTGCTCAGTACGCAGTATGCTGGGTGCTCAGTGCTCAGGGTGCTGGGTGCTCAGTGCTCGGGGTGCTGGTTGCTCAGTACTCAGGGTGCTCGGTGCTCAGTACTCAGGGTGCTGGGTGCTCAGTGCTCAGGGTGCTGTGTGCTCAGTACTCAGGGTGCTGGGTGCTCGGTGCTCAGTATGCTGGGTGCTCAGTACTCAGGGTGCTGGCTGCTCAGTACTCAGGGTGCTCGGTGCTCAGTACTCAGGGTGCTGGCTGCTCAGTGCTCGGGGTGCTCAGTGCTTGGGGTGCTGGGTGCTCAGTACTCAGGGTGCTCAGTGCTTGGGGTGTTGGGTGCTTAGTACTCAGGGTGCTGGGTGCTCAGTGCTCAGGGTGCTGGGTGCTCAGTACTCAGGGTGCTGGGTGCTCAGTACTCAGGGTGCTGGGTGCTCAGTGCTCTGGGTGCGGGGTGCTCAGTGCTCGGGGTGCTGGGTACTCAGTGCTCAGTACACAGGGTGCTGGGTGCTCAGTGCTCGGGGTGCTGGGTGCTCAGTGCTCAGTACTCAGGGTGCTCGGTGCTCACTGCTCGGGGTGCTGGATGCTCAGTACTCAGGGTGCTGGGTGCTCAGTGCTCAGGGTGCTGGGTGCTCAGTACTCAGGGTGCTGGGTGCTCAGTACGCAGTATGCTGGGTGCTCAGTGCTCAGGGTGCTGGGTGCTCAGTGCTCGGGGTGCTGGGTGCTCAGTACTCAGGGTGCTCGGTGCTCAGTACTCAGGGTGCTGGGTGCTCAGTGCTCAGGGTGCTGTGTGCTCAGTACTCAGGGTGCTGGGTGCTCGGTGCTCAGTATGCTGGGTGCTCAGTACTCAGGGTGCTGGCTGCTCAGTACTCAGGGTGCTCGGTGCTCAGTACTCAGGGTGCTGGCTGCTCAGTGCTCGGGGTGCTCAGTGCTTGGGGTGCTGGGTGCTCAGTACTCAGGGTGCTCAGTGCTTGGGGTGTTGGGTGCTTAGTACTCAGGGTGCTGGGTGCTCAGTGCTCAGGGTGCTGGGTGCTCAGTACTCAGGGTGCTGGGTGCTCAGTACTCAGGGTGCTGGGTGCTCAGTGCTCGGGGTGCTGGGTGCTCAGTACTCGGGGTGCTCAGTGCTCAGTACTCAGGGTGCTGTGTGCTCAGTGCTCAGGGTGCTGGGTGCTCAGCGCTCGGGGTGCTGGCTGCTCGGTTCGCAGGTTGCTGGGTGCTCAGTACTCGGGATGCTGGGTGCTCAGTACTCAGGGTGCTGGGTGCTCATTGCTGGGGGTGCTGGGTCGCAGTGCTCGGGGTACTGGGTACTCAGTGCTCAGTACAGAGGGTGCTGGGTGCTCGTGCTCGGGGTGCTGTGTGCTCAGTGCTCAGTACTCAGGGTGCTGGGTGCTCAGTGCTCGGGGTGCTGGGTGCTCAGTACTCAGGGAGCTGGTTGCTCAGTACTCAGGGTGCTGGGTGCTCATTACTCAGGGTGCTGGGTGCTCAGTACTCAGGGTGCTCAGTGCTTGGGGTGCTGGGTGCTCAGTGCTCAGGGTGCTCAGTGCTTGGGGTGTTGGGTGCTCAGTGCTCAGTACTCAGGGTGCTCGGTGCTCAGTGCTCAGGGTGCTCAGTGCTCAGTACTCAGGGTGCTCGGTGCTCAGTACTCAGGGTGCTGGGTGCTCAGTGCTCAGGGTGCTGGGTGCTCAGTACTCAGGGTGCTGGGTGCTCGGTGCTCAGGGTGCTCGGTGCTCAGTACTCATGGTGCTGGGTGCTCAGTGCTCAGGGTGCTGGGTGCTCAGCGCTCAGGGTGCTGGGTGCTCAGTAATCGGGGTGCTCAGTGCTCAGTACTCAGGGTGCTGGGTGCTCAGTGCTCAGCGTGCTGGGTGCTCAGTACTCAGTGCTCAGGATGCTGGGTGCTCAGTGCTCAGGGTTCTGGGTGCTCAGTGCTCAGGGTGCTCAGTGCTCAGTGCTCAGGGTGCTGGGTGCTCAGTGCTCGGGGTGCTGGGTGCTCAGTGCTCAGTACTCAGGGTGCTGGGTGCTCACTGCTCGGGGTGCTGGATGCTCAGTACTCAGGGCGCTGGGTGCTCAGTGCTCAGGGTGCTGCGTGCTCAGTACTCAGGGTGCTGGGTGCTCAGTACGCAGTATGCTGGGTGCTCAGTGCTCAGGGTGCTGGGTGCTCAGTGCTCGGGGTGCTGGGTGCTCAGTACTCAGGGTGCTCGGTGCTCAGTACTCAGGGTGCTGGGTGCTCAGTGCTCAGGGTGCTGTGTGCTCAGTACTCAGGGTGCTGGGTGCTCGGTGCTCAGTATGCTGGGTGCTCAGTACTCAGGGTGCTGGCTGCACAGTACTCAGGGTGCTCGGTGCTCAGTACTCAGAGTGCAGGCTGCTCAGTGCTCGGGGAGCTCAGTGCTTGGGGTGCTGGGTGCTCAGTACTCAGGGTGCTCAGTGCTTGGGGTGTTGGGTGCTTAGTACTCAGGGTGCTGGGTGCTCAGTGCTCAGGGTGCTGGGTGCTCAGTACTCAGGGTGCTGGGTGCTCAGTACTCAGGGTGCTGGGTGCTCAGTGCTCGGGGTGCTGGGTGCTCAGTACTCGGGGTGCCCAGTGCTCAGTACTCAGGGTGCTGGGTGCTCAGTGCTCAGGGTGCTGGGTGCTCAGCGCTCGGGGTGCTGGCTGCTCGGTTCTCAGGTTGCTGGGTGCTCAGTACTCGGGATGCTGGGTGCTCAGTACTCAGGGTGCTGGGTGCTCATTGCTGGGGGTGCTGGGTGCTCAGTACTCAGGGTGCTGGGTGCTCATTGCTGGGGGTGCTGGCTGCTCGGTTCTCAGGTTGCTGGGTGCTCAGTACTCGGGGTGCTGGGTGCTCAGTACTCAGGGTGCTGGGTGCTCATTGCTGGGGGTGCTGGGTGCTCAGTACTCGGGGTGCTCGGTGCTCAGTACTCATTGTGCTGGGTGCTCATTGCTCGGGGTGCTGGGTGCTCAGTGCTCAGGGTGCTGGGTGCCCCATTCTCGGGGTGCTGGGTGCTCAGTACTCGGGGTGCTGGGTGCTCAGTGCTCAGGGTGCTGGGTCGCAGTGCTCGGGGTACTGGGTACTCAGTGCTCAGTACACAGGGTGCTGGGTGCTCAGTGCTCGGATTGCTGTGTGCTCAGTGCTCAGTACTCAGGGTGCTGGGTGCTCAGTGCTCGGGGTGCTGGGTGCTCAGTACTCAGGGAGCTGGGTGCTCAGTACTCAGGGTGCTGGGTGCTCATTACTCAGGGTGCTGGGTGCTCAGTACTCAGGGTGCTCAGTGCTTGGGGTGCTGGGTGCTCAGTGCTCAGGGTGCTCAGTGCTTGGGGTGTTGGGTGCTCAGTGCTCAGTACTCAGGGTGCTCGGTGCTCAGTGCTCAGGGTGCTCAGTGCTCAGTACTCAGGGTGCTCAGTGCTCAGTGCTCTGGGTGCTGGGTGCTCAGTGCTCGGGGTGCTGGGTGCTCAGTGCTCAGGGTGCTGGGTGCTCAGTACTCAGGGTGCTCAGTGCTCAGGGTGCTGGGTGCTCAGTGCTCGGGGTGCTGGGTACTCAGTGCTCAGTACACAGGGTGCTGGGTGTTCAGTGCTCGGGGTGCTGGGTGCTCAGTGCTCAGTACTCAGGGTGCTGGGTGCTCAGTGCTCGGGGTGCTGGATGCTCAGTACTCAGGGTGCTGGGTGCTCAGTGCTCAGGGTGCTGGGTGCTCAGTACTCAGGGTGCTGGGTGCTCAGTACGCAGTATGCTGGGTGCTCAGTGCTCAGGGTGCTGGGTGCTGGGTGCTCAGTACTCAGGGTGCTCGGTGCTCAGTACTCAGGGTGCTGGGTGCTCAGTGCTCAGGGTGCTGTGTGCTCAGTACTCAGGGTGCTGGGTGCTCGGTGCTCAGTATGCTGGGTGCTCAGTACTCAGGGTGCTGGCTGCTCAGTACTCAGGGTGCTCGGTGCTCAGTACTCAGGGTGCTGGCTGCTCAGTGCTCGGGGTGCTCAGTGCTTGGGGTGCTGGGTGCTCAGTACTCAGGGTGCTCAGTGCTTG
The DNA here is from genome assembly GCF_018167655.1 of Microtus oregoni. Lineage (NCBI taxonomy): Eukaryota > Metazoa > Chordata > Mammalia > Rodentia > Cricetidae > Microtus > Microtus oregoni. Next base: position 108,337 of record NW_024544915.1, on the reverse strand, counting down.
GGGTGTTGGGTGCTTAGTACTCAGGGTGCTGGGTGCTCAGTGCTCAGGGTGCTGGGTGCTCAGTACTCAGGGTGCTGGGTGCTCAGTACTCAGGGTGCTGGGTGCTCAGTGCTCGGGGTGCTGGGTGCTCAGTACTCGGGGTGCTCAGTGCTCAGTACTCAGGGTGCTGGGTGCTCAGTGCTCAGGGTGCTGGGTGCTCAGCGCTCGGGGTGCTGGCTGCTCGGTTCTCAGGTTGCTGGGTTCTCAGTACTCGGGGTGCTGGGTGCTCAGTACTCAGGGTGCTGGGTGCTCATTGCTGGGGGTGCTGGGTGCTCAGTACTCAGGATGCTGGGTGCTCATTGCTGGGGGTGCGGGCTGCTCGGTTCTCAGGTTGCTGGGTGCTCAGTACTCGGGGTGCTGGGTGCTCAGTACTCAGGGTGCTGGGTGCTCATTGCTGGGGGTGCTGGCTGCTCGGTTCTCAGGTTGCTGGGTGCTCAGTGCTCGGGGTGCTGGGTGCTCAGTACTCGGGGTGCTCAGTGCTCAGTACTCAGGGTGCTGGGTGCTCAGTGCTCAGCGTGCTGGGTGCTCAGTACTCAGTGCTCAGGATGCTGGGTGCTCAGTACTCAGGGTTCTGGGTGCTCAGTGCTCAGGGTGCTCAGTGCTCAGTGCTCAGGGTGCTGGGTGCTCAGTTCTCGGGGTGCTGGGTGCTCAGTGCTCGGGGTGCTGGGTGCTCAGTGCTCGGGGTGCTGGGTGCTCATTGCTGGGGGTGCTGGGTGCTCAGTGCTCAGGTTGCTGGGTGCTCAGTACTCGGGGTGCTCGGTGCTCAGTACTCAGGGTGCTGGGTGCTCATTGCTCGGGGTGCTTGGTGCTCAGTGCTCAGGGTGCTGGGTGCCCCATGCTCGGGGTGCTGGGTGCTCAGTACTCGGGGTGCTGGGTGCTCAATGCTCAGGGTGCTGGGTCGCAGTGCTCGGGGTACTGGGTACTCAGTGCTCAGTACAGAGGGTGCTGGGTGCTCAGTGCTCGGGGTGCTGTGTGCTCAGTGCTCAGTACTCAGGGTGCTGGGTGCTCAGTGTTCTGGGTGCTGGGTGCTCAGTACTCAGGGTGCTGGGTGCTCAGTGCTCTGGGTGCGGGGTGCTCAGTGCTCGGGGTGCTGGGTACTCAGTGCTCAGTACACAGGGTGCTGGGTGCTCAGTGCTCGGGGTGCTGGGTGCTCAGTGCTCAGTACTCAGGGTGCTGGGTGCTCACTGCTCGGGGTGCTGGATGCTCAGTACTCAGGGTGCTGGGTGCTCAGTGCTCAGGGTGCTGGGTGCTCAGTACTCAGGGTGCTGGGTGCTCAGTACGCAGTATGCTGGGTGCTCAGTGCTCAGGGTGCTGGGTGCTCAGTGCTCGGGGTGCTGGGTGCTCAGTGCTCAGGGTGCTGGGTGCTCAGTACTCAGGGTGCTCAGTGCTCAGGGTGCTGGGTGCTCAGTGCTCGGGGTGCTGGGTACTCAGTGCTCAGTACACAGGGTGCTGGGTGTTCAGTGCTCGGGGTGCTGGGTGCTCAGTGCTCAGTACTCAGGGTGCTGGGTGCTCAGTGCTCGGGGTGCTGGATGCTCAGTACTCAGGGTGCTGGGTGCTCAGTGCTCAGGGTGCTGGGTGCTCAGTACTCAGGGTGCTGGGTGCTCCGTACGCAGTATGCTGGGTGCTCAGTGCTCAGGGTGCTGGGTGCTCAGTGCTCGGGGTGCTGGGTGCTCAGTACTCAGGGTGCTCGGTGCTCAGTACTCAGGGTGCTGGGTGCTCAGTGCTCAGGGTGCTGTGTGCTCAGTACTCAGGGTGCTGGGTGCTCGGTGCTCAGTATGCTGGGTGCTCAGTACTCAGGGTGCTGGCTGCTCAGTACTCAGGGTGCTCGGTGCTCAGTACTCAGGGTGCTGGCTGCTCAGTGCTCGGGGTGCTCAGTGCTTGGGGTGCTGGGTGCTCAGTACTCAGGGTGCTCAGTGCTTGGGGTGTTGGGTGCTTAGTACTCAGGGTGCTGGGTGCTCAGTGCTCAGGGTGCTGGGTGCTCAGTACTCAGGGTGCTGGGTGCTCAGTACTCAGGGTGCTGGGTGCTCAGTGCTCGGGGTGCTGGGTGCTCAGTACTCGGGGTGCTCAGTGCTCAGTACTCAGGGTGCTGGGTGCTCAGTGCTCAGGGTGCTGGGTGCTCAGCTCTCGGGGTGCTGGCTGCTCGGTTCTCAGGTTGCTGGGTTCTCAGTACTCGGGGTGCTGGGTGCTCAGTACTCAGGGTGCTGGGTGCTCATTGCTGGGGGTGCTGGGTGCTCAGTACTCAGGATGCTGGGTGCTCATTGCTGGGGGTGCTGGCTGCTCGGTTCTCAGGTTGCTGGGTGCTCAGTACTCGGGGTGCTGGGTGCTCAGTACTCAGGGTGCTGGGTGCTCATTGCTGGGGGTGCTGGGTGCTCAGTACTCAGGATGCTGGGTGCTCATTGCTGGGGGTGCTGGCTGCTCGGTTCTCAGGTTGCTGGGTGCTCAGTGCTCGGGGTGCTGGGTGCTCAGTACTCGGGGTGCTCAGTGCTCAGTACTCAGGGTGCTGGGTGCTCAGTGCTCAGCGTGCTGGGTGCTCAGTACTCAGTGCTCAGGGTGCTGGGTGCTCAGTGCTCGGGGTGCTGGGTGCTCAGTGCTCGGGGTGCTGGGTGCTCAGTGCTCGGGGTGCTGGGTGCTCATTGCTGGGGGTGCTGGGTGCTCAGTGCTCAGGTTGCTGGGTGCTCAGTACTCGGGGTGCTCGGTGCTCAGTACTCAGGGTGCTGGGTGCTCATTGCTCGGGGTGCTTGGTGCTCAGTGCTCAGGGTGCTGGGTGCCCCATGCTCGGGGTGCTGGGTGCTCAGTACTCGGGGTGCTGGGTGCTCAATGCTCAGGGTGCTGGGTCGCAGTGCTCGGGGTACTGGGTACTCAGTGCTCAGTACAGAGGGTGCTGGGTGCTCAGTGCTCGGGGTGCTGTGTGCTCAGTGCTCAGTACTCAGGGTGCTGGGTGCTCAGTGTTCTGGGTGCTGGGTGCTCAGTACTCAGGGTGCTGGGTGCTCAGTGCTCTGGGTGCGGGGTGCTCAGTGCTCGGGGTGCTGGGTACTCAGTGCTCAGTACACAGGGTGCTGGGTGCTCAGTGCTCGGGGTGCTGGGTGCTCAGTGCTCAGTACTCAGGGTGCTGGGTGCTCACTGCTCGGGGTGCTGGATGCTCAGTACTCAGGGTGCTGGGTGCTCAGTGCTCAGGGTGCTGGGTGCTCAGTACTCAGGGTGCTGGGTGCTCAGTACGCAGTATGCTGGGTGCTCAGTGCTCAGGGTGCTGGGTGCTCAGTGCTCGGGGTGCTGGGTGCTCAGTACTCAGGGTGCTCGGTGCTCAGTACTCAGGGTGCTGGGTGCTCAGTGCTCAGGGTGCTGTGTGCTCAGTACTCAGGGTGCTGGGTGCTCATTGCTGGGGGTGCTGGGTGCTCAGTACTCAGGGTGCTGGGTGCTCATTGCTGGGGGTGCTGGCTGCTCGGTTCTCAGGTTGCTGGGTGCTCAGTACTCGGGGTGCTGGGTGCTCAGTACTCAGGGTGCTGGGTGCTCATTGCTGGGGGTGCTGGGTGCTCAGTACTCGGGGTGCTCGGTGCTCAGTACTCATTGTGCTGGGTGCTCATTGCTCGGGGTGCTGGGTGCTCAGTGCTCAGGGTGCTGGGTGCCCCATTCTCGGGGTGCTGGGTGCTCAGTACTCGGGGTGCTGGGTGCTCAGTGCTCAGGGTCCTGGGTCGCAGTGCTCGGGGTACTGGGTACACAGTGCTCAGTACACAGGGTGCTGGGTGCTCAGTGCTCGGGGTGCTGTGTGCTCAGTGCTCAGTACTCAGGGTGCTGGGTGCTCAGTGCTCGGGGTGCTGGGTGCTCAGTACTCAGGGAGCTGGGTGCTCAGTACTCAGGGTGCTGGGTGCTCATTACTCAGGGTGCTGGGTGCTCAGTACTCAGGGTGCTCAGTGCTTGGGGTGCTGGGTGCTCAGTGCTCAGGGTGCTCAGTGCTTGGGGTGTTGGGTGCTCAGTGCTCAGTACTCAGGGTGCTCGGTGCTCAGTGCTCAGGGTGCTCAGTGCTCAGTACTCAGGGTGCTCAGTGCTCAGTGCTCTGGGTGCTGGGTGCTCAGTGCTCGGGGTGCTGGGTGCTCAGTGCTCAGGGTGCTGGGTGCTCAGTACTCAGGGTGCTCAGTGCTCAGGGTGCTGGGTGCTCAGTGCTCGGGGTGCTGGGTACTCAGTGCTCAGTACACAGGGTGCTGGGTGTTCAGTGCTCGGGGTGCTGGGTGCTCAGTGCTCAGTACTCAGGGTGCTGGGTGCTCAGTGCTCGGGGTGCTGGATGCTCAGTACTCAGGGTGCTGGGTGCTCAGTGCTCAGGGTGCTGGGTGCTCAGTACTCAGGGTGCTGGGTGCTCAGTACGCAGTATGCTGGGTGCTCAGTGCTCAGGGTGCTGGGTGCTCAGTGCTCGGGGTGCTGGGTGCTCAGTACTCAGGGTGCTCGGTGCTCAGTACTCAGGGTGCTGGGTGCTCAGTGCTCAGGGTGCTGTGTGCTCAGTACTCAGGGTGCTGGGTGCTCGGTGCTCAGTATGCTGGGTGCTCAGTACTCAGGGTGCTGGCTGCTCAGTACTCAGGGTGCTCGGTGCTCAGTACTCAGGGTGCTGGCTGCTCAGTGCTCGGGGTGCTCAGTGCTTGGGGTGCTGGGTGCTCAGTACTCAGGGTGCTCAGTGCTTGGGGTGTTGGGTGCTTAGTACTCAGGGTGCTGGGTGCTCAGTGCTCAGGGTGCTGGGTGCTCAGTACTCAGGGTGCTGGGTGCTCAGTACTCAGGGTGCTGGGTGCTCAGTGCTCGGGGTGCTGGGTGCTCAGTACTCGGGGTGCTCAGTGCTCAGTACTCAGGGTGCTGGGTGCTCAGTGCTCAGGGTGCTGGGTGCTCAGCGCTCGGGGTGCTGGCTGCTCGGTTCTCAGGTTGCTGGGTTCTCAGTACTCGGGGTGCTGGGTGCTCAGTACTCAGGGTGCTGGGTGCTCATTGCTGGGGGTGCTGGGTGCTCAGTACTCAGGATGCTGGGTGCTCATTGCTGGGGGTGCTGGCTGCTCGGTTCTCAGGTTGCTGGGTGCTCAGTACTCGGGGTGCTGGGTGCTCAGTACTCAGGGTGCTGGGTGCTCATTGCTGGGGGTGCTGGCTGCTCGGTTCTCAGGTTGCTGGGTGCTCAGTGCTCGGGGTGCTGGGTGCTCAGTACTCGGGGTGCTCAGTGCTCAGTACTCAGGGTGCTGGGTGCTCAGTGCTCAGCGTGCTGGGTGCTCAGTACTCAGTGCTCAGGATGCTGGGTGCTCAGTACTCAGGGTTCTGGGTGCTCAGTGCTCAGGGTGCTCAGTGCTCAGTGCTCAGGGTGCTGGGTGCTCAGTGCTCGGGGTGCTGGGTGCTCAGTGCTCGGGGTGCTGGGTGCTCAGTGCTCGGGGTGCTGGGTGCTCATTGCTGGGGGTGCTGGGTGCTCAGTGCTCAGGTTGCTGGGTGCTCAGTACTCGGGGTGCTCGGTGCTCAGTACTCAGGGTGCTGGGTGCTCATTGCTCGGGGTGCTTGGTGCTCAGTGCTCAGGGTGCTGGGTGCCCCATGCTCGGGGTGCTGGGTGCTCAGTACTCGGGGTGCTGGGTGCTCAATGCTCAGGGTGCTGGGTCGCAGTGCTCGGGGTACTGGGTACTCAGTGCTCAGTACAGAGGGTGCTGGGTGCTCAGTGCTCGGGGTGCTGTGTGCTCAGTGCTCAGTACTCAGGGTGCTGGGTGCTCAGTGTTCTGGGTGCTGGGTGCTCAGTACTCAGGGTGCTGGGTGCTCAGTGCTCTGGGTGCGGGGTGCTCAGTGCTCGGGGTGCTGGGTACTCAGTGCTCAGTACACAGGGTGCTGGGTGCTCAGTGCTCGGGGTGCTGGGTGCTCAGTGCTCAGTACTCAGGGTGCTGGGTGCTCACTGCTCGGGGTGCTGGATGCTCAGTACTCAGGGTGCTGGGTGCTCAGTGCTCAGGGTGCTGGGTGCTCAGTACTCAGGGTGCTGGGTGCTCAGTACGCAGTATGCTGGGTGCTCAGTGCTCAGGGTGCTGGGTGCTCAGTGCTCGGGGTGCTGGGTGCTCAGTGCTCAGGGTGCTGGGTGCTCAGTACTCAGGGTGCTCAGTGCTCAGGGTGCTGGGTGCTCAGTGCTCGGGGTGCTGGGTACTCAGTGCTCAGTACACAGGGTGCTGGGTGTTCAGTGCTCGGGGTGCTGGGTGCTCAGTGCTCAGTACTCAGGGTGCTGGGTGCTCAGTGCTCGGGGTGCTGGATGCTCAGTACTCAGGGTGCTGGGTGCTCAGTGCTCAGGGTGCTGGGTGCTCAGTACTCAGGGTGCTGGGTGCTCCGTACGCAGTATGCTGGGTGCTCAGTGCTCAGGGTGCTGGGTGCTCAGTGCTCGGGGTGCTGGGTGCTCAGTACTCAGGGTGCTCGGTGCTCAGTACTCAGGGTGCTGGGTGCTCAGTGCTCAGGGTGCTGTGTGCTCAGTACTCAGGGTGCTGGGTGCTCGGTGCTCAGTATGCTGGGTGCTCAGTACTCAGGGTGCTGGCTGCTCAGTACTCAGGGTGCTCGGTGCTCAGTACTCAGGGAGCTAGCTGCTCAGTGCTCGGGGTGCTCAGTGCTTGGGGTGATGGGTGCTCAGTACTCAGGGTGCTCAGTGCTTGGGGTGTTGGGTGCTTAGTACTCAGGGTGCTGGGTGCTCAGTGCTCAGGGTGCTGGGTGCTCAGTACTCAGGGTGCTGGGTGCTCAGTACTCAGGGTGCTGGGTGCTCAGTGCTCGGGGTGCTGGGTGCTCAGTACTCGGGGTGCTCAGTGCTCAGTACTCAGGGTGCTGGGTGCTCAGTGCTCAGGGTGCTGGGTGCTCAGCTCTCGGGGTGCTGGCTGCTCGGTTCTCAGGTTGCTGGGTTCTCAGTACTCGGGGTGCTGGGTGCTCAGTACTCAGGGTGCTGGGTGCTCATTGCTGGGGGTGCTGGGTGCTCAGTACTCAGGATGCTGGGTGCTCATTGCTGGGGGTGCTGGCTGCTCGGTTCTCAGGTTGCTGGGTGCTCAGTACTCGGGGTGCTGGGTGCTCAGTACTCAGGGTGCTGGGTGCTCATTGCTGGGGGTGCTGGGTGCTCAGTACTCAGGATGCTGGGTGCTCATTGCTGGGGGTGCTGGCTGCTCGGTTCTCAGGTTGCTGGGTGCTCAGTGCTCGGGGTGCTGGGTGCTCAGTACTCGGGGTGCTCAGTGCTCAGTACTCAGGGTGCTGGGTGCTCAGTGCTCAGCGTGCTGGGTTCTCAGTACTCAGTGCTCAGGGTGCTGGGTGCTCAGTGCTCGGGGTGCTGGGTGCTCAGTGCTCGGGGTGCTGGGTGGTCAGTGCTCGGGGTGCTGGGTGCTCATTGCTGGGGGTGCTGGGTGCTCAGTGCTCAGGTTGCTGGGTGCTCAGTACTCGGGGTGCTCGGTGCTCAGTACTCAGGGTGCTGGGTGCTCATTGCTCGGGGTGCTTGGTGCTCAGTGCTCAGGGTGCTGGGTGCCCCATGCTCGGGGTGCTGGGTGCTCAGTACTCGGGGTGCTGGGTGCTCAATGCTCAGGGTGCTGGGTCGCAGTGCTCGGGGTACTGGGTACTCAGTGCTCAGTACAGAGGGTGCTGGGTGCTCAGTGCTCGGGGTGCTGTGTGCTCAGTGCTCAGTACTCAGGGTGCTGGGTGCTCAGTGTTCTGGGTGCTGGGTGCTCAGTACTCAGGGTGCTGGGTGCTCAGTGCTCTGGGTGCGGGGTGCTCAGTGCTCGGGGTGCTGGGTACTCAGTGCTCAGTACACAGGGTGCTGGGTGCTCAGTGCTCGGGGTGCTGGGTGCTCAGTGCTCAGTACTCAGGGTGCTGGGTGCTCACTGCTCGGGGTGCTGGATGCTCAGTACTCAGGGTGCTGGGTGCTCAGTGCTCAGGGTGCTGGGTGCTCAGTACTCAGGGTGCTGGGTGCTCAGTACGCAGTATGCTGGGTGCTCAGTGCTCAGGGTGCTGGGTGCTCAGTGCTCGGTGTGCTGGGTGCTCAGTACTCAGGGTGCTCGGTGCTCAGTACTCAGGGTGCTGGGTGCTCAGTGCTCAGGGTGCTGTGTGCTCAGTACTCAGGGTGCTGGGTGCTCGGTGCTCAGTATGCTGGGTGCTCAGTACTCAGGGTGCTGGCTGCTCAGTACTCAGGGTGCTCGGTGCTCAGTACTCAGGGTGCTGGCTGCTCAGTGCTCGGGGTGCTCAGTGCTTGGGGTGCTGGGTGCTCAGTACTCAGGGTGCTCAGTGCTTGGGGTGTTGGGTGCTTAGTACTCAGGGTGCTGGGTGCTCAGTGCTCAGGGTGCTGGGTGCTCAGTACTCAGGGTGCTGGGTGCTCAGTACTCAGGGTGCTGGGTGCTCAGTGCTCGGGGTGCTGGGTGCTCAGTACTCGGGGTGCTCAGTGCTCAGTACTCAGGGTGCTGTGTGCTCAGTGCTCAGGGTGCTGGGTGCTCAGCGCTCGGGGTGCTGGCTGCTCGGTTCGCAGGTTGCTGGGTGCTCAGTACTCGGGATGCTGGGTGCTCAGTACTCAGGGTGCTGGGTGCTCATTGCTGGGGGTGCTGGGTCGCAGTGCTCGGGGTACTGGGTACTCAGTGCTCAGTACAGAGGGTGCTGGGTGCTCAGTGCTCGGGGTGCTGTGTGCTCAGTGCTCAGTACTCAGGGTGCTGGGTGCTCAGTGCTCGGGGTGCTGGGTGCTCAGTACTCAGGGAGCTGGTTGCTCAGTACTCAGGGTGCTGGGTGCTCATTACTCAGGGTGCTGGGTGCTCAGTACTCAGGGTGCTCAGTGCTTGGGGTGCTGGGTGCTCAGTGCTCAGGGTGCTCAGTGCTTGGGGTGTTGGGTGCTCAGTGCTCAGTACTCAGGGTGCTCGGTGCTCAGTGCTCAGGGTGCTCAGTGCTCAGTACTCAGGGTGCTCGGTGCTCAGTACTCAGGGTGCTGGGTGCTCAGTGCTCAGGGTGCTGGGTGCTCAGTACTCAGGGTGCTGGGTGCTCGGTGCTCAGGGTGCTCGGTGCTCAGTACTCATGGTGCTGGGTGCTCAGTGCTCAGGGTGCTGGGTGCTCAGCGCTCAGGGTGCTGGGTGCTCAGTAATCGGGGTGCTCAGTGCTCAGTACTCAGGGTGCTGGGTGCTCAGTACTCAGGGTGCTGGGTGCTCATTGCTGGGGGTGCTGGGTGCTCAGTACTCGGGGTGCTCGGTGCTCAGTACTCATTGTGCTGGGTGCTCATTGCTCGGGGTGCTGGGTGCTCAGTGCTCAGGGTGCTGGGTGCCCCATTCACGGGGTGCTGGGTGCTCAGTACTCGGGGTGCTGGGTGCTCAGTGCTCAGGGTGCTGGGTCGCAGTGCTCGGGGTACTGGGTACTCAGTGCTCAGTACACAGGGTGCTGGGTGCTCAGTGCTCGGGGTGCTGTGTGCTCAGTGCTCAGTACTCAGGGTGCTGGGTGCTCAGTGCTCGGGGTGCTGGGTGCTCAGTACTCAGGGAGCTGGGTGCTCAGTACTCAGGGTGCTGGGTGCTCATTACTCAGGGTGCTGGGTGCTCAGTACTCAGGGTGCTCAGTGCTTGGGGTGCTGGGTGCTCAGTGCTCAGGGTGCTCAGTGCTTGGGGTGTTGGGTGCTCAGTGCTCAGTACTCAGGGTGCTCGGTGCTCAGTGCTCAGGGTGCTCAGTGCTCAGTACTCAGGGTGCTCAGTGCTCAGTGCTCTGGGTGCTGGGTGCTCAGTGCTCGGGGTGCTGGGTGCTCAGTGCTCAGGGTGCTGGGTGCTCAGTACTCAGGGTGCTCAGTGCTCAGGGTGCTGGGTGCTCAGTGCTCGGGGTGCTGGGTACTCAGTGCTCAGTACACAGGGTGCTGGTTGTTCAGTGCTCGGGGTGCTGGGTGCTCAGTGCTCAGTACTCAGGGTGCTGGGTGCTCAGTGCTCGGGGTGCTGGATGCTCAGTACTCAGGGTGCTGGGTGCTCAGTGCTCAGGGTGCTGGGTGCTCAGTACTCAGGGTGCTGGGTGCTCAGTACGCAGTATGCTGGGTGCTCAGTGCTCAGGGTGCTGGGTGCTCAGTGCTCGGGGTGCTGGGTGCTCAGTACTCAGTGTGCTCGGTGCTCAGTACTCAGGGTGCTGGATGCTCAGTGCTCAGGGTGCTGTGTGCTCAGTACTCAGGGTGCTGGGTGCTCGGTGCTCAGTATGCTGGGTGCTCAGTACTCAGGGTGCTGGCTGCTCAGTACTCAGGGTGCTCGGTGCTCAGTACTCAGGGTGCTGGCTGCTCAGTGCTCGGGGTGCTCAGTGCTTGGGGTGCTGGGTGCTCAGTACTCAGGGTGCTCAGTGCTTGGGGTGTTGGGTGCTTAGTACTCAGGGTGCTGGGTGCTCAGTGCTCAGGGTGCTGGGTGCTCAGTACTCAGGGTGCTGGGTGCTCAGTACTCAGGGTGCTGGGTGCTCAGTGCTCGGGGTGCTGGGTGCTCAGTACTCGGGGTGCTCAGTGCTCAGTACTCAGGGTGCTGGGTGCTCAGTGCTCAGGGTGCTGGTGCTCAGCGCTCGGGGTGCTGGCTGCTCGGTTCTCAGGTTGCTGGGTTCTCAGTACTCGGGGTGCTGGGTGCTCAGTACTCAGGGTGCTGGGTGCTCATTGCTGGGGGTGCTGGGTGCTCAGTACTCAGGATGCTGGGTGCTCATTGCTGGGGGTGCTGGCTGCTCGGTTCTCAGGTTGCTGGGTGCTCAGTACTCGGGGTGCTGGGTGCTCAGTACTCAGGGTGCTGGGTGCTCATTGCTGGGGGTGCTGGGTGCTCAGTACTCAGGATGCTGGGTGCTCATTGCTGGGGGTGCTGGCTGCTCGGTTCTCAGGTTGCTGGGTGCTCAGTGCTCGGGGTGCTGGGTGCTCAGTACTCGGGGTGCTCAGTGCTCAGTACTCAGGGTGCTGGGTGCTCAGTGCTCAGCGTGCTGGGTGCTCAGTACTCAGTGCTCAGGATGCTGGGTGCTCAGTACTCAGGGTTCTGGGTGCTCAGTGCTCAGGGTGCTCAGTGCTCAGTGCTCAGGGTGCTGGGTGCTCAGTGCTCGGGGTGCTGGGTGCTCAGTGCTCGGGGTGCTGGGTGCTCAGTGCTCGGGGTGCTGGGTGCTCATTGCTGGGGGTGCTGGGTGCTCAGTGCTCAGGTTGCTGGGTGCTCAGTACTCGGGGTGCTCGGTGCTCAGTACTCAGGGTGCTGGGTGCTCATTGCTCGGGGTGCTTGGTGCTCAGTGCTCAGGGTGCTGGGTGCCCCATGCTCGGGGTGCTGGGTGCTCAGTACTCGGGGTGCTGGGTGCTCAATGCTCAGGGTGCTGGGTCGCAGTGCTCGGGGTACTGGGTACTCAGTGCTCAGTACAGAGGGTGCTGGGTGCTCAGTGCTCGGGGTGCTGTGTGCTCAGTGCTCAGTACTCAGGGTGCTGGGTGCTCAGTGTTCTGGGTGCTGGGTGCTCAGTACTCAGGGTGCTGGGTGCTCAGTGCTCTGGGTGCGGGGTGCTCAGTACTCAGGGTGCTGGGTGCTCGGTGCTCAGTATGCTGGGTGCTCAGTACTCAGGGTGCTGGCTGCTCAGTACTCAGGGTGCTCGGTGCTCAGTACTCATGGTGCTGGCTGCTCAGTGCTCGGGGTGCTCAGTGCTTGGGGTGCTGGGTGCTCAGTACTCAGGGTGCTCAGTGCTTGGGGTGTTGGGTGCTTAGTACTCAGGGTGCTGGGTGCTCAGTGCTCAGGGTGCTGGGTGCTCAGTACTCAGGGTGCTGGGTGCTCAGTACTCAGGGTGCTGGGTGCTCAGTGCTCGGGGTGCTGGGTGCTCAGTACTCGGGGTGCTCAGTGCTCAGTACTCAGGGTGCTGGGTGCTCAGTGCTCAGGGTGCTGGGTGCTCAGCGCTCGGGGTGCTGGCTGCTCGGTTCTCAGGTTGCTGGGTTCTCAGTACTCGGGGTGCTGGGTGCTCAGTACTCAGGGTGCTGGGTGCTCATTGCTGGGGGTGCTGGGTGCTCAGTACTCAGGATGCTGGGTGCTCATTGCTGGGGGTGCTGGCTGCTCGGTTCTCAGGTTGCTGGGTGCTCAGTACTCGGGGTGCTGGGTGCTCAGTACTCAGGGTGCTGGGTGCTCATTGCTGGGGGTGCTGGGTGCTCAGTACTCAGGATGCTGGGTGCTCATTGCTGGGGGTGCTGGCTGCTCGGTTCTCAGGTTGCTGGGTGCTCAGTGCTCGGGGTGCTGGGTGCTCAGTACTCGGGGTGCTCAGTGCTCAGTACTCAGGGTGCTGGGTGCTCAGTGCTCAGCGTGCTGGGTGCTCAGTACTCAGTGCTCAGGGTGCTGGGTGCTCAGTGCTCGGGGTGCTGGGTGCTCAGTGCTCGGGGTGCTGGGTGCTCAGTGCTCGGGGTGCTGGGTGCTCATTGCTGGGGGTGCTGGGTGCTCAGTGCTCAGGTTGCTGGGTGCTCAGTACTCGGGGTGCTCGGTGCTCAGTACTCAGGGTGCTGGGTGCTCATTGCTCGGGGTGCTTGGTGCTCAGTGCTCAGGGTGCTGGGTGCCCCATGCTCGGGGTGCTGGGTGCTCAGTACTCGGGGTGCTGGGTGCTCAATGCTCAGGGTGCTGGGTCGCAGTGCTCGGGGTACTGGGTACTCAGTGCTCAGTACAGAGGGTGCTGGGTGCTCAGTGCTCGGGGTGCTGTGTGCTCAGTGCTCAGTACTCAGGGTGCTGGGTGCTCAGTGTTCTGGGTGCTGGGTGCTCAGTACTCAGGGTGCTGGGTGCTCAGTGCTCTGGGTGCGGGGTGCTCAGTGCTCGGGGTGCTGGGTACTCAGTGCTCAGTACACAGGGTGCTGGGTGCTCAGTGCTCGGGGTGCTGGGTGCTCAGTGCTCAGTACTCAGGGTGCTGGGTGCTCACTGCTCGGGGTGCTGGATGCTCAGTACTCAGGGTGCTGGGTGCTGAGTGCTCAGGGTGCTGGGTGCTCAGTACTCAGGGTGCTGGGTGCTCAGTACGCAGTATGCTGGGTGCTCAGTGCTCAGGGTGCTGGGTGCTCAGTGCTCGGGGTGCTGGGTGCTCAGTACTCAGGGTGCTCGGTGCTCAGTACTCAGGGTGCTGGGTGCTCAGTGCTCAGGGTGCTGTGTGCTCAGTACTCAGGGTGCTGGGTGCTCGGTGCTCAGTATGCTGGGTGCTCAGTACTCAGGGTTCTGGCTGCTCAGTACTCAGGGTGCTCAGTGCTCAGTACTCAGGGTGCTGGCTGCTCAGTGCTCGGGGTGCTCAGTGCTTGGGGTGCTGGGTGCTCAGTACTCAGGGTGCTCAGTGCTTGGGGTGTTGGGTGCTTAGTACTCAGGGTGCTGGGTGCTCAGTGCTCAGGGTGCTGGGTGCTCAGTACTCAGGGTGCTGGGTGCTCAGTACTCAGGGTGCTGGGTGCTCAGTGCTCGGGGTGCTGGGTGCTCAGTACTCGGGGTGCTCAGTGCTCAGTACTCAGGGTGCTGTGTGCTCAGTGCTCAGGGTGCTGGGTGCTCAGCGCTCGGGGTGCTGGCTGCTCGGTTCGCAGGTTGCTGGGTGCTCAGTACTCGGGATGCTGGGTGCTCAGTACTCAGGGTGCTGGGTGCTCATTGCTGGGGGTGCTGGGTCGCAGTGCTCGGGGTACTGGGTACTCAGTGCTCAGTAAAGAGGGTGCTGGGTGCTCAGTGCTCGGGGTGCTGTGTGCTCAGTGCTCAGTACTCAGGGTGCTGGGTGCTCAGTGCTCGGGGTGCTGGGTGCTCAGTACTCAGGGAGCTGGTTGCTCAGTACTCAGGGTGCTGGGTGCTCATTACTCAGGGTGCTGGGTGCTCAGTACTCAGGGTGCTCAGTGCTTGGGGTGCTGGGTGCTCAGTGCTCAGGGTGCTCAGTGCTTGGGGTGTTGGGTGCTCAGTGCTCAGTACTCAGGGTGCTCGGTGCTCAGTGCTCAGGGTGCTCAGTGCTCAGTACTCAGGGTGCTCGGTGCTCAGTACTCAGGGTGCTGGGTGCTCAGTGCTCAGGGTGCTGGGTGCTCAGTACTCAGGGTGCTGGGTGCTCGGTGCTCAGGGTGCTCGGTGCTCAGTACTCATGGTGCTGGGTGCTCAGTGCTCAGGGTGCTGGGTGCTCAGCGCTCAGGGTGCTGGGTGCTCAGTAATCGGGGTGCTCAGTGCTCAGTACTCAGGGTGCTGTGTGCTCAGTACTCAGGGTGCTGGGTGCTCATTGCTGGGGGTGCTGGGTGCTCAGTACTCGGGGTGCTCGGTGCTCAGTACTCATTGTGCTGGGTGCTCATTGCTCGGGGTGCTGGGTGCTCAGTGCTCAGGGTGCTGGGTGCCCCATTCTCGGGGTGCTGGGTGCTCAGTACTCGGGGTGCTGGGTGCTCAGTGCTCAGGGTGCTGGGTCGCAGTGCTCGGGGTACTGGGTACTCAGTGCTCAGTACACAGGGTGCTGGGTGCTCAGTGCTCGGGGTGCTGTGTGCTCAGTGCTCAGTACTCAGGGTGCTGGGTGCTCAGTGCTCGGGGTGCTGGGTGCTCAGTACTCAGGGAGCTGGGTGCTCAGTACTCAGGGTGCTGGGTGCTCATTACTCAGGGTGCTGGGTGCTCAGTACTCAGGGTGCTCAGTGCTTGGGGTGCTGGGTGCTCAGTGCTCAGGGTGCTCAGTGCTTGGGGTGTTGGGTGCTCAGTGCTCAGTACTCAGGGTGCTCGGTGCTCAGTGCTCAGGGTGCTCAGTGCTCAGTACTCAGGGTGCTCAGTGCTCAGTGCTCTGGGTGCTGGGTGCTCAGTGCTCGGGGTGCTGGGTGCTCAGTGCTCAGGGTGCTGGGTGCTCAGTACTCAGGGTGCTCAGTGCTCAGGGTGCTGGGTGCTCAGTGCTCGGGGTGCTGGGTACTCAGTGCTCAGTACACAGGGTGCTGGTTGTTCAGTGCTCGGGGTGCTGGGTGCTCAGTGCTCAGTACTCAGGGTGCTGGGTGCTCAGTGCTCGGGGTGCTGGATGCTCAGTACTCAGGGTGCTGGGTGCTCAGTGCTCAGGGTGCTGGGTGCTCAGTACTCAGGGTGCTGGGTGCTCAGTACGCAGTATGCTGGGTGCTCAGTGCTCAGGGTGCTGGGTGCTCAGTGCTCGGGGTGCTGGGTGCTCAGTACTCAGTGTGCTCGGTGCTCAGTACTCAGGGTGCTGGATGCTCAGTGCTCAGGGTGCTGTGTGCTCAGTACTCAGGGTGCTGGGTGCTCGGTGCTCAGTATGCTGGGTGCTCAGTACTCAGGGTGCTGGCTGCTCAGTACTCAGGGTGCTCGGTGCTCAGTACTCAGGGTGCTGGCTGCTCAGTGCTCGGGGTGCTCAGTGCTTGGGGTGCTGGGTGCTCAGTACTCAGGGTGCTCAGTGCTTGGGGTGTTGGGTGCTTAGTACTCAGGGTGCTGGGTGCTCAGTGCTCAGGGTGCTGGGTGCTCAGTACTCAGGGTGCTGGGTGCTCAGTACTCAGGGTGCTGGGTGCTCAGTGCTCGGGGTGCTGGGTGCTCAGTACTCGGGGTGCTCAGTGCTCAGTACTCAGGGTGCTGGGTGCTCAGTGCTCAGGGTGCTGGGTGCTCAGCGCTCGGGGTGCTGGCTGCTCGGTTCTCAGGTTGCTGGGTTCTCAGTACTCAGGGTGCTGGGTGCTCAGTACTCAGGGTGCTGGGTGCTCATTGCTGGGGGTGCTGGGTGCTCAGTACTCAGGATGCTGGGTGCTCATTGCTGGGGGTGCTGGCTGCTCGGTTCTAAGGTTGCTGGGTGCTCAGTACTCGGGGTGCTGGGTGCTCAGTACTCAGGGTGCTGGGTGCTCATTGCTGGGGGTGCTGGGTGCTCAGTACTCAGGATGCTGGGTGCTCATTGCTGGGGGTGCTGGCTGCTCGGTTCTCAGGTTGCTGGGTGCTCAGTGCTCGGGGTGCTGGGTGCTCAGTACTCGGGGTGCTCAGTGCTCAGTACTCAGGGTGCTGGGTGCTCAGTGCTCAGCGTGCTGGGTGCACAGTACTCAGTGCTCAGGATGCTGGGTGCTCAGTACTCAGGGTTCTGGGTGCTCAGTGCTCAGTGTGCTCAGTGCTCAGTGCTCAGGGTGCTGGGTGCTCAGTGCTCGGGGTGCTGGGTGCTCAGTGCTCGGGGTGCTGGGTGCTCAGTGCTCGGGGTGCTGGGTGCTCATTGCTCGGGGTGCTGGGTGCTCATTGCTGGGGGTGCTGGGTGCTCAGTGCTCAGGTTGCTGGGTGCTCAGTACTCGGGGTGCTCGGTGCTCAGTACTCAGGGTGCTGGGTGCTCATTGCTCGGGGTGCTTGGTGCTCAGTGCTCAGGGTGCTGGGTGCCCCATGCTCGGGGTGCTGGGTGCTCAGTACTCGGGGTGCTGGGTGCTCAATGCTCAGGGTGCTGGGTCGCAGTGCTCGGGGTACTGGGTACTCAGTGCTCAGTACAGAGGGTGCTGGGTGCTCAGTGCTCGGGGTGCTGTGTGCTCAGTGCTCAGTACTCAGGGTGCTGGGTGCTCAGTGTTCTGGGTGCTGGGTGCTCAGTACTCAGGGTGCTGGGTGCTCAGTGCTCTGGGTGCGGGGTGCTCAGTGCTCGGGGTGCTGGGTACTCAGTGCTCAGTACACAGGGTGCTGGGTGCTCAGTGCTCGGGGTGCTGGGTGCTCAGTGCTCAGTACTCAGGGTGCTGGGTGCTCACTGCTCGGTGTGCTGGATGCTCAGTACTCAGGGTGCTGGGTGCTCAGTGCTCAGGGTGCTGGGTGCTCAGTACTCAGGGTGCTGGGTGCTCAGTAAGCAGTATGCTGGGTGCTCAGTGCTCAGGGTGCTGGGTGCTCAGTGCTCGGGGTGCTGAGTGCTCAGTACTCACGGTGCTCGGTGCTCAGTACTCAGGGTGCTGGGTGCTCAGTGTTCTGGGTGCTGGGTGCTCAGTACTCAGGGTGCTGGGTGCTCAGTGCTCGGGGTGCTGGGTACTCAGTGCTCAGTACACAGGGTGCTGGGTGCTCAGTGCTCGGGGTGCTGGGTGCTCAGTGCTCAGTACTCAGGGTGCTGGGTGCTCACTGCTCGGGGTGCTGGATGCTCAGTACTCAGGGTGCTGGGTGCTCAGTGCTCAGGGTGCTGGGTGCTCAGTACTCAGAGTGCTGGGTGCTCAGTACGCAGTATGCTGGGTGCTCAGGGCTCAGGGTGCTGGGTGCTCAGTGCTCGGGGTGCTGGGTGCTCAGTACTCAGGGTGCTCGGTGCTCAGTACTCAGGGTGCTGGGTGCTCAGTGCTCAGGGTGCTGTGTGCTCAGTACTCAGGGTGCTGGGTGCTCGGTGCTCAGTATGCTGGGTGCTCAGTACTCAGGGTGCTGGCTGCTCAGTACTCAGGGTGCTCGGTGCTCAGTACTCACGGTGCTGGCTGCTCAGTGCTCGGGGTGCTCAGTGCTTGGGGTGCTGGGTGCTCAGTACTCAGGGTGCTCAGTGCTTGGGGTGTTGGGTGCTTAGTACTCAGGGTGCTGGGTGCTCAGTGCTCAGGGTGCTGGGTGCTCAGTACTCAGGGTGCTGGGTGCTCAGTACTCAGGGTGCTGGGTGCTCAGTGCTCGGGGTGCTGGGTGCTCAGTACTCGGGGTGCTCAGTGCTCAGTACTCAGGGTGCTGTGTGCTCAGTGCTCAGGGTGCTGGGTGCTCAGCGCTCGGGGTGCTGGCTGCTCGGTTCGCAGGTTGCTGGGTGCTCAGTACTCGGGATGCTGGGTGCTCAGTACTCAGGGTGCTGGGTGCTCATTGCTGGGGGTGCTGGGTCGCAGTGCTCGGGGTACTGGGTACTCAGTGCTCAGTACAGAGGGTGCTGGGTGCTCAGTGCTCGGGGTGCTGTGTGCTCAGTGCTCAGTACTCAGGGTGCTGGGTGCTCAGTGCTCGGGGTGCTGGGTGCTCAGTACTCAGGGAGCTGGTTGCTCAGTACTCAGGGTGCTGGGTGCTCATTACTCAGGGTGCTGGGTGCTCAGTACTCAGGGTGCTCAGTGCTTGGGGTGCTGGGTGCTCAGTGCTCAGGGTGCTCAGTGCTTGGGGTGTTGGGTGCTCAGTGCTCAGTACTCAGGGTGCTCGGTGCTCAGTGCTCAGGGTGCTCAGTGCTCAGTACTCAGGGTGCTCGGTGCTCAGTACTCATGGTGCTGGGTGCTCAGTGCTCAGGGTGCTGGGTGCTCAGCGCTCAGGGTGCTGGGTGCTCAGTAATCGGGGTGCTCAGTGCTCAGTACTCAGGGTGCTGGGTGCTCAGTGCTCAGCGTGCTGGGTGCTCAGTACTCAGTGCTCAGGATGCTGGGTTCTCAGTGCTCAGGGTTCTGGGTGCTCAGTGCTCAGGGTGCTCAGTGCTCAGTGCTCAGTGCTCAGGGTGCTGGGTGCTCAGTGCTCGGGGTGCTGGGTGCTCAGTGCTCAGTACTCAGGGTGCTGGGTGCTCAGTGCTCAGGGTGCTGCGTGCTCAGTACTCAGGGTGCTGGGTGCTCAGTACGCAGTATGCTGGGTGCTCAGTGCTCAGGGTGCTGGGTGCTCAGTGCTCAGGGTGCTGGGTGCTCAGTACTCAGGGTGCTCGGTGCTCAGTACTCAGGGTGCTGGGTGCTCAGTGCTCAGGGTGCTGTGTGCTCAGTACTCAGGGTGCTGGGTGCTCGGTGCTCAGTATGCTGGGTGCTCAGTACTCAGGGTGCTGGCTGCACAGTACTCAGGGTGCTCGGTGCTCAGTACTCAGAGTGCAGGCTGCTCAGTGCTCGGGGTGCTCAGTGCTTGGGGTGCTGGGTGCTCAGTACTCAGGGTGCTCAGTGCTTGGGGTGTTGGGTGCTTAGTACTCAGGGTGCTGGGTGCTCAGTGCTCAGGGTGCTGGGTGCTCAGTACTCAGGGTGCTGGGTGCTCAGTACTCAGGGTGCTGGGTGCTCAGTGCTCGGGGTGCTGGGTGCTCAGTACTCGGGGTGCTCAGTGCTCAGTACTCAGGGTGCTGGGTGCTCAGTGCTCAGGGTGCTGGGTGCTCAGCGCTCGGGGTGCTGGCTGCTCGGTTCTCAGGTTGCTGGGTGCTCAGTACTCGGGATGCTGGGTGCTCAGTACTCAGGGTGCTGGGTGCTCATTGCTGGGGGTGCTGGGTGCTCAGTACTCAGGGTGCTGGGTGCTCATTGCTGGGGGTGCTGGCTGCTCGGTTCTCAGGTTGCTGGGTGCTCAGTACTCGGGGTGCTGGGTGCTCAGTACTCAGTTTGCTGGGTGCTCATTGCTGGGGGTGCTGGGTGCTCAGTACTCGGGGTGCTCGGTGCTCAGTACTCATTGTGCTGGGTGCTCATTGCTCGGGGTGCTGGGTGCTCAGTGCTCAGGGTGCTGGGTGCCCCATTCTCGGGGTGCTGGGTGCTCAGTACTCGGGGTGCTGGGTGCTCAGTTCTCAGGGTGCTGGGTCGCAGTGCTCGGGGTACTGGGTACTCAGTGCTCAGTACACAGGGTGCTGGGTGCTCAGTGCTCGGGGTGCTGTGTGCTCAGTGCTCAGTACTCAGGGTGCTGGGTGCTCAGTGCTCGGGGTGCTGGGTGCTCAGTACTCAGGGAGCTGGGTGCTCAGTACTCAGGGTGCTGGGTGCTCATTACTCAGGGTGCTGGGTGCTCAGTACTCAGGGTGCTCAGTGCTTGGGGTGCTGGGTGCTCAGTGCTCAGGGTGCTCAGTGCTTGGGGTGTTGGGTGCTCAGTGCTCAGTACTCAGGGTGCTCGGTGCTCAGTGCTCAGGGTGCTCAGTGCTCAGTACTCAGGGTGCTCAGTGCTCAGTGCTCTGGGTGCTGGGTGCTCAGTGCTCGGGGTGCTGGGTGCTCAGTGCTCAGGGTGCTGGGTGCTCAGTACTCAGGGTGCTCAGTGCTCAGGGTGCTGGGTGCTCAGTGCTCGGGGTGCTGGGTACTCAGTGCTCAGTACACAGGGTGCTGGGTGTTCAGTGCTCGGGGTGCTGGGTGCTCAGTGCTCAGTACTCAGGGTGCTGGGTTCTCAGTGCTCGGGGTGCTGGATGCTCAGTACTCAGGGTGCTGGGTGCTCAGTGCTCAGGGTGCTGGGTGCTCAGTACTCAGGGTGCTGGGTGCTCAGTACGCAGTATGCTGGGTGCTCAGTGCTCAGGGTGCTGGGTGCTCAGTGCTCGGGGTGCTGGGTGCTCAGTACTCAGGGTGCTCGGTGCTCAGTACTCAGGGTGCTGGGTGCTCAGTGCTCAGGGTGCTGTGTGCTCAGTACTCAGGGTGCTGGGTGCTCGGTGCTCAGTATGCTGGGTGCTCAGTACTCAGGGTGCTGGCTGCTCAGTACTCAGGGTGCTCGGTGCTCAGTACTCAGGGTGCTGGCTGCTCAGTGCTCATGGTGCTCAGTGCTTGGGGTGCTGGGTGCTCAGTACTCAGGGTGCTCAGTGCTTGGGGTGTTGGGTGCTTAGTACTCAGGGTGCTGGGTGCTCAGTGCTCAGGGTGCTGGGTGCTCAGTACTCAGGGTGCTGGGTGCTCAGTACACAGGGTGCTGGGTGCTCAGTGCTCGGGGTGCTGGGTGCTCAGTACTCGGGGTGCTCAGTGCTCAGTACTCAGGGTGCTGGGTGCTCAGTGCTCAGGGTGCTGGGTGCTCAGCGCTCGGGGTGCTGGCTGCTCGGTACTCAGGGTGCTGGATTCTCAGTACTCAGGGTGCTGGGTGCTCAGTACTCAGGGTGCTGGGTGCTCATTGCTGGGGGTGCTGGGTGCTCAGTACTCAGGATGCTGGGTGCTCATTGCTGGGGGTGCTGGCTGCTCGGTTCTCAGGTTGCTGGGTGCTCAGTACTCGGGGTGCTGGGTGCTCAGTACTCAGGGTGCTGGGTGCTCATTGCTGGGGGTGCTGGGTGCTCAGTGCTCAGGTTGCTGGGTGCTCAGTACTCGGGGTGCTGGGTGCTCAGTACTCAGGGTGCTGGGTGCTCATTGCTCGGGGTGCTGGGTGCTCAGTGCTCAGGGTGCTGGGTGCTCAGTGCTCGGGGTGCTGGGTGCTCAGTACTCGGGGTGCTGGGTGCACAGTGCTCAGGGTGCTGGGTCACAGTGCTCGGGGTACTGGGTACTCAGTGCTCAGTACACAGGGTGCTGGGTGCTCAGTGCTCGGGGTGCTGTGTGCTCAGTGCTCAGTACTCAGGGTGCTGGGTGCTCAGTGCTCGGGGTGCTGGGTGCTCAGTACTCAGGGTACTTGGTGCTCAGTACTCAGGGTGCTGGGTGATCAGTGCTCAGGGTGCTGGGTGCTCAGTACTCAGGGTGCTCGGTGCTCAGTACTCAGGGTGCTGGGTGCTCAGTGCTCAGGGTGCTGGGTCCTCAGTGCTCTGGGTGCTGTGTGCTTAGTGCTCGGGGAGCTGGGTGCTCAGTACTCAGGATGCTGGGTGCTCAGTACTCGGGGTGCTGGGTGCTCAGTACTCAGGGAGCTGGGTGCTCAGTCCTCAGGGTGCTGGGTGCTCAGGACTCAGGTGCTGGGTGCTCAGTGCTCAGGGTGCTGGGTGCTCAGTGCTCGGTGTGCTGGGTGCTCAGTGCTCAGTACTCAGGGTGCGGGGTGCTCAGTGCTCGGGGTGCTGGGTGCTCAGTGCTCAGTGCTCAGTACTCAGGGTGCTGGGTGCTCAGTGCTCAGGGTGCTGGGTGCTCAGTGCTCAGGGTGCTGTTTGCTCAGTGCTCAGGGTGCTGGGTACTCAGTGATCGGGCTGCTGGGTGCTCAGTACTCAGGGTGCTGGGTGCTCAGTACTCAGGGTGCTGGGTGCTCAGTGCTCGGGGTGCTGGGTGCTCAGTGCTCAGTGTGCTCGGTGCTCAGTACTCAGAGTGCTGGGTGCTCAGTGCTCGGGGTTTTCTGTACTCAGGGTGCTGTGTGTTCAGTGCTCAGGGTGCTGGGTGCTCAGTACTCAGGGTGCTCGGTGCTCGGGGTTCTGGGTGCTCAGTGCTCTGGGTGCTCAGTGCTCAGTACTCAGGGTGCTCGGTGCTTAGTACTCAGGGTGCTGGGTGCTCAGTACTCCGGGTGCTGGTTGCACAGTGCTCAGGGTGCTCGGTGCATAGTGCTCATGGTGCTGGGTGCTCAGTACTCAGGGTGATCATTGCTCAGGGTGCTGGGTGCTCAGTACTCAGGGTGCTGGGTGCTCAGTACTCAGGGTGCTCAGTGCTCAGTACTCAGGGTGCTCAGTGCTCAGTACTAAGGTTGCTCAGTGCTCAGGGTGATGGGTGCTCAGTACTCAGGGTGCTGGGTGCTCAGTGCTCAGGGTGCTGGGTGCTCAGTGCTCAGGGTGCTGGGTGCTCAGTGCTCAGGGTGCTGGGTGCTCAGTACACAGGGTGCTCTGTGCTCGGGGTGCTGGGTGCTCAGTGCTCGGTGTGCTCGGTGCTCAGTACTCGGGGTGCTCAGTGCTCAGTACACAGGGTGCTGGGTGCTCAGTGCTCAGTGTGCTGGGTGCTCAGTACTCAGGGTGCTGGGTGCTCGGTGCTCTGTACGCTGGGTGCTCAGTACTCAGGGTGCTGGGTGCTCAGTACTCAGGGTGCTGGGTGCTCAGTACTCAGGGTGCTGGGTGCTCAGTGCTCAGGGTGCTGGGTGCTCAGTACTCAGGGTGCTGGGTGCTCAGTACTCAGGGTGCTCGGTGCTCAGTACTCAGGGTGCTGGTTGCTCAGTGCTCAGGGTGCTGGGTGCTCAGTACTCAGGGTGCTGGGTGCTCAGTGCTCAGGGTGCTCGGTGCTCAGTACGCTGGGTGCTCAGTACTCAGGGTGATGGGTGCTCAGTACTCAGTGTGCTGGGTGCTCAGTACTCAGGGTCCTGGGTGCTTAGTACTCAGGGTGCTGGGTGCTCAGTGCTCAGGGTGCTCGGTGCTCAGTGCTCGGGGTTCTGGGTGCTCAGTACTCAGGGTGCTCGGTGCTCAGTACTCAGGGTGCTCAGTGCTCAGTACTCAGGGTGCTCAGGCTCAGTGCTCAGTTTGAAGGGTGCTCAGTGCTCGGGGTGCTGGGTGCTCAGTGCTCGGGGTGCTGGGTGTCTCAGTGCTCAGGGTGCTGGGTGCTCAGTGCTCAGAGTGCTGGGTGCTCAGTACTCAGGGTGCTCGGTGCTCAGTACTCAGGGTGCTGGGTGCTCAGTGCTCAGGGTGCTCAGTGCTCAGTACTCAGCGTGCTGGGTGCTCAGTGCTCAGGGTGCTCGGTGCTCAGTACTCAGGGTGCTCAGTGCTCAGTACTCAGCGTGCTGGGTGCTCAGTGCTCAGGGTGCTGGGTGCTCAGTACTCAGGGTGCTGGGTGCTTAGTACTCAGGGTTCTCGGTCCTCAGTGCTCAGGGTGCTGGGTGCTCAGTACTCAGGGTGCAGGGTGCTCAGTGCTCAGGGTGCTCAGTGCTCAGTACTCAGGGTGCCCGGTGCTCAGTGCTCAGGGTGCTCAGTGCTCAGTACTCAGGGTGCTCAGTGCTCAGTGCTCTGGGTGCTGGGTGCTCAGTGATCGGGGTGCTGGGTGCTCAGTGCTCAGGGTGCTGGGTGCTCAGTACTCAGGGTGCTCAGTGCTCAGGGTGCTGGGTGCTCAGTGCTCGGGGTCCTGGGTACTCAGTGCTCAGTACACAGGGTGCTGGGTGCTCAGTGCTCGGGGTGCTGGGTGCTCAGTGCTCAGTACTCAGGGTGATGGGAGCTCAGTGCTCGGGGTGCTGGATGCTCAGTACTCAGGGTGCTGGGTGCTCAGTGCTCAGGGTGCTGGGTGCTCAGTACTCAGGGTGCTGGGTGCTCAGTACTCAGTATGCTGGGTGCTCAGTGCTCAGGGTGCTGGGTGCTCAGTGCTCGAGGTGCTGGGTGCTCAGTACTCAGGGTGCTCGGTGCTCAGTACTCAGGGTGCTGGGTGCTCAGTGCTCAGGGTGCTGGATGCTCATTGCTCGGGGTGCTGGTTGCTCAGTGCTCGGGGTGCTGGGTGCTCAGTGCTCGGGGTGCTGGGTGCTCAGTACTCGGGGTGCTGGGTGCTCAGTGCTCAGGGTGCTGGATCTCAGTGCTCGGGGTACTGGGTACTCAGTGCTCAGTACACAGGGTGCTGGGTGCTCAGTGCTCGGGGTGCTGGGTGCTCAGTACTCAGGGTGCTGGTTGCTCAGTACTCGGGGTGCTGGGTGCTCAGTACTCAGGGAGCTGGGTGCTCAGTACTCAGTGTGCTGGGTGCTCAGTACTCGGGTGCTGGGTGCTCAGTGCTCAGGGTGCTGGGTGCTCAGTGCTCGGGGTGCTGGGTGCTCAGTGCTCAGTACTCAGGGTGCTGGGTGCTCAGTGCTCGGGGTGCTGGGTGCTCAGTGCTCAGTACTCAGGGTGCTGGGTGCTCAGTGCTCAGGGTGCTGGGTGCTCAGTGCTCAGGGTGCTGGGTGCTCAGTGCTCAGGGTGCTGGGTACTCAGTGCTCGGGGTGCTGGGTGCTCAGTACTCAGGGTGCTGGGTGCTCAGTACTCAGGGTGCTGGGTGCTCAGTGCTCGGGGTGCTGGGTGCTCAGTGCTCGGGGTGCTGGGTGCTCATTACTCAGGGTGCTGGGTGCTCAGTGCTCGGGGTGCTGGGTGCTCAGTGCTCAGTACTCAGGGTGCTGGGTGCTCAGTGCTCAGGGTGCTGGGTGCTCAGTGCTCAGGGTGCTGGGTGCTCAGTGCTCAGGGTGCTGGGTACTCAGTGCTCGGGGTGCTGGGTGCTCTGTACTCAGGGTGCTGGGTGCTCAGTACTCAGGGTGCTGGGTGCTCAGTGCTCGGGGTGCTGGGTGCTCAGTGCTCAGTGTGCTCGGTGCTCAGTGCTCAGGGTGCTGGGTGCTCAGTGCTCGGGGTGCTGGGTGCTCATTACTCAGGGTGCTGGGTGCTCAGTATTCAGGGTGCTCAGTGCTTGTGGTGCTGGGTGCTCAGTACTCAGGTTGCTCAGTGCTTGGGGTGTTGGGTGCTTAGTACTCAGGGTGCTGGGTGCTCAGTGCTCAGGGTGCTGGGTGCTCAGTACTCAGGGTGCTGGGTGCTCAGTACTCAGGGTGCTGGGTGCTCAGTGCTCGGGGTGCTGGGTGCTCAGTGCTCGGGGTGCTGGGTGCTCAGTGCTCAGGGTGCTGGGTGATCAGTGCTCGGGCTGCTGGGTGCTCAGTGCTCGGGGCGCTGGGTGCTCAGTGCTCGGGGTGCTCGGTGCTCAGTGCTCGGGGTGCTGGGTGCTCAGTACTCAGGGTGCTCAGTGCTCAGTACTCAGGGTGCTGGGTGCTCAGTGCTCAGTGTGCTGGGTGCTCAGTGCTCGGGGTGCTGGCTGCTCGGTTCTCAGGTTGCTGGGTGCTCAGTACTCGGGGTGCTGGGTGCTCAGTACTCAGGGTGCTGGGTGCTCATTGCTCGGGGTGCTTGGTGCTCAGTGCTCGGGGTGCTGGGTGCTCAGTGCTCGGGGTGCTGGGTGCTCAGTACTCGGGGTGCTGGGTGCTCAGTGCTCAGGGTGCTGGGTCTCAGTGCTCGGGGTACTGGGTACTCAGTGCTCAGTACACAGGGTGCTGGGTGCTCATTTCTCGGGGTGCTGTGTTCTCAGTGCTCAGTACTCAGGGTGCTGGGTGCTCAGTGCTCGGGTTGCTGGGTGCTCAGTACTCAGGGTACTTGGTGCTCAGTACTCAGGGTGCTGGGTGATCAGTGCTCAGGGTGCTGGGTGCTCAGTACTCAGGGTGCTCGGTGCTCAGTACTCAGGGTGCTGGCTGATCAGTGCTCAGGGTGCTGGGTCCTCAGTGCTCTGGGTGCTGTGTGCTTAGTGCTCGGGGTGCTGGGTGCTCAGTACTCAGGGTGCTGGGTGCTCAGTACTCGGGGTGCTGGGTGCTCAGTACTCAGGGAGCTGGGTGCTCACTACTCAGGGTGCTGGGTGCTCAGTACTCGGGTGTTGGGTGCTCAGTGCTCAGGGTGCTGGGTGCTCAGTGCTCGGGGTGCTGGGTGCTCAGTGCTCAGTACTCAGGGTGCTGGGTGCTCAGTGCTCGGGGTGCTGGGTGCTCAGTGCTCAGAACTCTGGGTGCTGGGTGCTCAGTGCTCAGGGTGCTTGGTGCTCAGTGCTCAGTGTGCTGGGTGCTCAGTGCTCAGGGTTCTGGGTACTCAGTGCTCGGTGTGCTGGGTGCTCAGTACTCAGGGTGCTGGGTGCTCAGTACTCAGGGTGCTGGGTGCTCAGTGCTCGGGGTGCTGGGTGCTCAGTACTCGGGGTGCTGGGTGCACAGTGCTCAGGGTGCTGGGTCACAGTGCTCGGGGTACTGGGTACTCAGTGCTCAGTACACAGGGTGCTGGGTGCTCAGTGCTCGGGGTGCTGTGTGCTCAGTGCTCAGTACTCAGGGTGCTGGGTGCTCAGTGCTCGGGGTGCTGGGTGCTCAGTACTCAGGGTACTTGGTGCTCCGTACTCAGGGTGCTGGGTGATCAGTGCTCAGGGTGCTGGGTGCTCAGTACTCAGGGTGCTCGGTGCTCAGTACTCAGGGTGCTGGGTGCTCAGTGCTCAGGGTGCTGGGTCCTCAGTGCTCTGGGTGCTGTGTGCTTAGTGCTCGGGGAGCTGGGTGCTCAGTACTCAGGATGCTGGGTGCTCAGTACTCGGGGTGCTGGGTGCTCAGTACTCAGGGAGCTGGGTGCTCAGTCCTCAGGGTGCTGGGTGCTCAGGACTCAGGTGCTGGGTGCTCAGTGCTCAGGGTGCTGGGTGCTCAGTGCTCGGTGTGCTGGGTGCTCAGTGCTCAGTACTCAGGGTGCGGGGTGCTCAGTGCTCGGGGTGCTGGGTGCTCAGTGCTCAGTGCTCAGTACTCAGGGTGCTGGGTGCTCAGTGCTCAGGGTGCTGGGTGCTCAGTGCTCAGGGTGCTGTTTGCTCAGTGCTCAGGGTGCTGGGTACTCAGTGCTCGGGCTGCTGGGTGCTCAGTACTCAGGGTGCTGGGTGCTCAGTACTCAGGGTGCTGGGTGCTCAGTGCTCGGGGTGCTGGGTGCTCAGTGCTCAGTGTGCTCGGTGCTCAGTACTCAGAGTGCTGGGTGCTCAGTGCTCGGGGTTTTCTGTACTCAGGGTGCTGTGTGTTCAGTGCTCAGGGTGCTGGGTGCTCAGTACTCAGGGTGCTCGGTGCTCGGGGTTCTGGGTGCTCAGTGCTCTGGGTGCTCAGTGCTCAGTACTCAGGGTGCTCGGTGCTTAGTACTCAGGGTGCTGGGTGCTCAGTACTCCGGGTGCTGGTTGCACAGTGCTCAGGGTGCTCGGTGCATAGTGCTCATGGTGCTGGGTGCTCAGTACTCAGGGTGATCATTGCTCAGGGTGCTGGGTGCTCAGTACTCAGGGTGCTGGGTGCTCAGTACTCAGGGTGCTCAGTGCTCAGTACTCAGGGTGCTCAGTGCTCAGTACTAAGGTTGCTCAGTGCTCAGGGTGCTGGGTGCTCAGTACTCAGGGTGCTGGGTGCTCAGTGCTCAGGGTGCTGGGTGCTCAGTGCTCAGGGTGCTGGGTGCTCAGTGCTCAGGGTGCTGGGTGCTCAGTACACAGGGTGCTCTGTGCTCGGGGTGCTGGGTGCTCAGTGCTCGGTGTGCTCGGTGCTCAGTACTCGGGGTGCTCAGTGCTCAGTACACAGGGTGCTGGGTGCTCAGTGCTCAGTGTGCTGGGTGCTCAGTACTCAGGGTGCTGGGTGCTCGGTGCTCAGTACGCTGGGTGCTCAGTACTCAGGGTGCTGGGTGCTCAGTACTCAGGGTGCTGGGTGCTCAGTACTCAGGGTGCTGGGTGCTCAGTGCTCAGGGTGCTGGGTGCTCAGTACTCAGGGTGCTGGGTGCTCAGTACTCAGGGTGCTCGGTGCTCAGTACTCAGGGTGCTGGTTGCTCAGTGCTCAGGGTGCTGGGTGCTCAGTACTCAGGGTGCTGGGTGCTCAGTGCTCAGGGTGCTCGGTGCTCAGTACGCTGGGTGCTCAGTACTCAGGGTGATGGGTGCTCAGTACTCAGTGTGCTGGGTGCTCAGTACTCAGGGTCCTGGGTGCTTAGTACTCAGGGTGCTGGGTGCTCAGTGCTCAGGGTGCTCGGTGCTCAGTGCTCGGGGTTCTGGGTGCTCAGTACTCAGGGTGCTCGGTGCTCAGTACTCAGGGTGCTCAGTGCTCAGTACTCAGGGTGCTCAGGCTCAGTGCTCAGTTTGAAGGGTGCTCAGTGCTCGGGGTGCTGGGTGCTCAGTGCTCGGGGTGCTGGGTGTCTCAGTGCTCAGGGTGCTGGGTGCTCAGTGCTCAGAGTGCTGGGTGCTCAGTACTCAGGGTGCTCGGTGCTCAGTACTCAGGGTGCTGGGTGCTCAGTGCTCAGGGTGCTCAGTGCTCAGTACTCAGCGTGCTGGGTGCTCAGTGCTCAGGGTGCTCGGTGCTCAGTACTCAGGGTGCTCAGTGCTCAGTACTCAGCGTGCTGGGTGCTCAGTGCTCAGGGTGCTGGGTGCTCAGTACTCAGGGTGCTGGGTGCTTAGTACTCAGGGTTCTCGGTCCTCAGTGCTCAGGGTGCTGGGTGCTCAGTACTCAGGGTGCAGGGTGCTCAGTGCTCAGGGTGCTCAGTGCTCAGTACTCAGGGTGCCCGGTGCTCAGTGCTCAGGGTGCTCAGTGCTCAGTACTCAGGGTGCTCAGTGCTCAGTGCTCTGGGTGCTGGGTGCTCAGTGATCGGGGTGCTGGGTGCTCAGTGCTCAGGGTGCTGGGTGCTCAGTACTCAGGGTGCTCAGTGCTCAGGGTGCTGGGTGCTCAGTGCTCGGGGTCCTGGGTACTCAGTGCTCAGTACACAGGGTGCTGGGTGCTCAGTGCTCGGGGTGCTGGGTGCTCAGTGCTCAGTACTCAGGGTGATGGGAGCTCAGTGCTCGGGGTGCTGGATGCTCAGTACTCAGGGTGCTGGGTGCTCAGTGCTCAGGGTGCTGGGTGCTCAGTACTCAGGGTGCTGGGTGCTCAGTACTCAGTATGCTGGGTGCTCAGTGCTCAGGGTGCTGGGTGCTCAGTGCTCGAGGTGCTGGGTGCTCAGTACTCAGGGTGCTCGGTGCTCAGTACTCAGGGTGCTGGGTGCTCAGTGCTCAGGGTGCTGGATGCTCATTGCTCGGGGTGCTGGTTGCTCAGTGCTCGGGGTGCTGGGTGCTCAGTGCTCGGGGTGCTGGGTGCTCAGTACTCGGGGTGCTGGGTGCTCAGTGCTCAGGGTGCTGGATCTCAGTGCTCGGGGTACTGGGTACTCAGTGCTCAGTACACAGGGTGCTGGGTGCTCAGTGCTCGGGGTGCTGGGTGCTCAGTACTCAGGGTGCTGGTTGCTCAGTACTCGGGGTGCTGGGTGCTCAGTACTCAGGGAGCTGGGTGCTCAGTACTCAGTGTGCTGGGTGCTCAGTACTCGGGTGCTGGGTGCTCAGTGCTCAGGGTGCTGGGTGCTCAGTGCTCGGGGTGCTGGGTGCTCAGTGCTCAGTACTCAGGGTGCTGGGTGCTCAGTGCTCGGGGTGCTGGGTGCTCAGTGCTCAGTACTCAGGGTGCTGGGTGCTCAGTGCTCAGGGTGCTGGGTGCTCAGTGCTCAGGGTGCTGGGTGCTCAGTGCTCAGGGTGCTGGGTACTCAGTGCTCGGGGTGCTGGGTGCTCAGTACTCAGGGTGCTGGATGCTCAGTACTCAGGGTGCTGGGTGCTCAGTGCTCGGGGTGCTGGGTGCTCAGTGCTCGGGGTGCTGGGTGCTCATTACTCAGGGTGCTGGGTGCTCAGTGCTCGGGGTGCTGGGTGCTCAGTGCTCAGTACTCAGGGTGCTGGGTGCTCAGTGCTCAGGGTGCTGGGTGCTCAGTGCTCAGGGTGCTGGGTGCTCAGTGCTCAGGGTGCTGGGTACTCAGTGCTCGGGGTGCTGGGTGCTCTGTACTCAGGGTGCTGGGTGCTCAGTACTCAGGGTGCTGGGTGCTCAGTGCTCGGGGTGCTGGGTGCTCAGTACTCAGGGTGCTGGGTGCTCAGTACTCAGGGTGCTCGGTGCTCAGTACTCAGGGTGCTGGTTGCTCAGTGCTCAGGGTGCTGGGTGCTCAGTACTCAGGGTGCTGGGTGCTCAGTGCTCAGGGTGCTCGGTGCTCAGTACGCTGGGTGCTCAGTACTCAGGGTGATGGGTGCTCAGTACTCAGTGTGCTGGGTGCTCAGTACTCAGGGTCCTGGGTGCTTAGTACTCAGGGTGCTGGGTGCTCAGTGCTCAGGGTGCTCGGTGCTCAGTGCTCGGGGTTCTGGGTGCTCAGTACTCAGGGTGCTCGGTGCTCAGTACTCAGGGTGCTCAGTGCTCAGTACTCAGGGTGCTCAGGCTCAGTGCTCAGTTTGAAGGGTGCTCAGTGCTCGGGGTGCTGGGTGCTCAGTGCTCGGGGTGCTGGGTGTCTCAGTGCTCAGGGTGCTGGGTGCTCAGTGCTCAGAGTGCTGGGTGCTCAGTACTCAGGGTGCTCGGTGCTCAGTACTCAGGGTGCTGGGTGCTCAGTGCTCAGGGTGCTCAGTGCTCAGTACTCAGCGTGCTGGGTGCTCAGTGCTCAGGGTGCTCGGTGCTCAGTACTCAGGGTGCTCAGTGCTCAGTACTCAGCGTGCTGGGTGCTCAGTGCTCAGGGTGCTGGGTGCTCAGTACTCAGGGTGCTGGGTGCTTAGTACTCAGGGTTCTCGGTCCTCAGTGCTCAGGGTGCTGGGTGCTCAGTACTCAGGGTGCAGGGTGCTCAGTGCTCAGGGTGCTCAGTGCTCAGTACTCAGGGTGCCCGGTGCTCAGTGCTCAGGGTGCTCAGTGCTCAGTACTCAGGGTGCTCAGTGCTCAGTGCTCTGGGTGCTGGGTGCTCAGTGATCGGGGTGCTGGGTGCTCAGTGCTCAGGGTGCTGGGTGCTCAGTACTCAGGGTGCTGGGTGCTCAGTGCTCAGGGTGCTGGGTGCTCAGTGCTCGGGGTCCTGGGTACTCAGTGCTCAGTACACAGGGTGCTGGGTGCTCAGTGCTCGGGGTGCTGGGTGCTCAGTGCTCAGTACTCAGGGTGATGGGAGCTCAGTGCTCGGGGTGCTGGATGCTCAGTACTCAGGGTGCTGGGTGCTCAGTGCTCAGGGTGCTGGGTGCTCAGTACTCAGGGTGCTGGGTGCTCAGTACTCAGTATGCTGGGTGCTCAGTGCTCAGGGTGCTGGGTGCTCAGTGCTCGAGGTGCTGGGTGCTCAGTACTCAGGGTGCTCGGTGCTCAGTACTCAGGGTGCTGGGTGCTCAGTGCTCAGGGTGCTGGATGCTCATTGCTCGGGGTGCTGGTTGCTCAGTGCTCGGGGTGCTGGGTGCTCAGTGCTCGGGGTGCTGGGTGCTCAGTACTCGGGGTGCTGGGTGCTCAGTGCTCAGGGTGCTGGATCTCAGTGCTCGGGGTACTGGGTACTCAGTGCTCAGTACACAGGGTGCTGGGTGCTCAGTGCTCGGGGTGCTGGGTGCTCAGTACTCAGGGTGCTGGTTGCTCAGTACTCGGGGTGCTGGGTGCTCAGTACTCAGGGAGCTGGGTGCTCAGTACTCAGTGTGCTGGGTGCTCAGTACTCGGGTGCTGGGTGCTCAGTGCTCAGGGTGCTGGGTGCTCAGTGCTCGGGGTGCTGGGTGCTCAGTGCTCAGTACTCAGGGTGCTGGGTGCTCAGTGCTCGGGGTGCTGGGTGCTCAGTGCTCAGTACTCAGGGTGCTGGGTGCTCAGTGCTCAGGGTGCTGGGTGCTCAGTGCTCAGGGTGCTGGGTGCTCAGTGCTCAGGGTGCTGGGTACTCAGTGCTCGGGGTGCTGGGTGCTCAGTACTCAGGGTGCTGGGTGCTCAGTACTCAGGGTGCTGGGTGCTCAGTGCTCGGGGTGCTGGGTGCTCAGTGCTCGGGGTGCTGGGTGCTCATTACTCAGGGTGCTGGTTGCTCAGTGCTCGGGGTGCTGGGTGCTCAGTGCTCAGTACTCAGGGTGCTGGGTGCTCAGTGCTCAGGGTGCTGGGTGCTCAGTGCTCAGGGTGCTGGGTGCTCAGTGCTCAGGGTGCTGGGTACTCAGTGCTCGGGGTGCTGGGTGCTCTGTACTCAGGGTGCTGGGTGCTCAGTACTCAGGGTGCTGGGTGCTCAGTGCTCGGGGTGCTGGGTGCTCAGTGCTCAGTGTGCTCGGTGCTCAGTGCTCAGGGTGCTGGGTGCTCAGTGCTCGGGGTGCTGGGTGCTCATTACTCAGGGTGCTGGGTGCTCAGTATTCAGGGTGCTCAGTGCTTGTGGTGCTGGGTGCTCAGTACTCAGGTTGCTCAGTGCTTGGGGTGTTGGGTGCTTAGTACTCAGGGTGCTGGGTGCTCAGTGCTCAGGGTGCTGGGTGCTCAGTACTCAGGGTGCTGGGTGCTCAGTACTCAGGGTGCTGGGTGCTCAGTGCTCGGGGTGCTGGGTGCTCAGTGCTCGGGGTGCTGGGTGCTCAGTGCTCAGGGTGCTGGGTGCTCAGTGCTCAGGGTGCTGGGTGATCAGTGCTCGGGCTGCTGGGTGCTCAGTGCTCGGGGCGCTGGGTGCTCAGTGCTCGGGGTGCTCGGTGCTCAGTGCTCGGGGTGCTGGGTGCTCAGTACTCAGGGTGCTCAGTGCTCAGTACTCAGGGTGCTGGGTGCTCAGTGCTCAGTGTGCTGGGTGCTCAGTGCTCGGGGTGCTGGCTGCTCGGTTCTCAGGTTGCTGGGTGCTCAGTACTCGGGGTGCTGGGTGCTCAGTACTCAGGGTGCTGGGTGCTCATTGCTCGGGGTGCTTGGTGCTCAGTGCTCGGGGTGCTGGGTGCTCAGTGCTCGGGGTGCTGGGTGCTCAGTACTCGGGGTGCTGGGTGCTCAGTGCTCAGGGTGCTGGGTCTCAGTGCTCGGGGTACTGGGTACTCAGTGCTCAGTACACAGGGTGCTGGGTGCTCATTTCTCGGGGTGCTGTGTTCTCAGTGCTCAGTACTCAGGGTGCTGGGTGCTCAGTGCTCGGGTTGCTGGGTGCTCAGTACTCAGGGTACTTGGTGCTCAGTACTCAGGGTGCTGGGTGATCAGTGCTCAGGGTGCTGGGTGCTCAGTACTCAGGGTGCTCGGTGCTCAGTACTCAGGGTGCTGGCTGCTCAGTGCTCAGGGTGCTGGGTCCTCAGTGCTCTGGGTGCTGTGTGCTTAGTGCTCGGGGTGCTGGGTGCTCAGTACTCAGGGTGCTGGGTGCTCAGTACTCGGGGTGCTAGGTGCTCAGTACTCAGGGAGCTGGGTGCTCACTACTCAGGGTGCTGGGTGCTCAGTACTCGGGTGTTGGGTGCTCAGTGCTCAGGGTGCTGGGTGCTCAGTGCTCGGGGTGCTGGGTGCTCAGTGCTCAGTACTCAGGGTGCTGGGTGCTCAGTGCTCGGGGTGCTGGGTGCTCAGTGCTCAGAACTCTGGGTGCTGGGTGCTCAGTGCTCAGGGTGCTTGGTGCTCAGTGCTCAGTGTGCTGGGTGCTCAGTGCTCAGGGTGCTGGGTACTCAGTGCTCGGTGTGCTGGGTGCTCAGTACTCAGGGTGCTGGGTGCTCAGTACTCAGGGTGCTGGGTGCTCAGTGCTCGGGGTGCTGGGTGCTCAGTGCTCAGTGTGCTCGGTGCTCAGTACTCAGGGTGCTGGGTTCTCAGTGCTAGGGGTTTTCTGTACTCAGGGTGCTGTGTGTTCAGTGCTCAGGGTGCTGGGTGCTCAGTACTCAGGATGCTCGGTGCAAGGGGTTCTGGGTGCTCAGTGCTCGGGGTGCTTGGTGCTCAGTACTCGGGGTGCTCAGTGCTCAGTACTCAGGGTGCTCGCTGCTTAGTACTCAGGGTGCTGGGTGCTCAGTACTCAGGGTGATCATTGCTCAGGGAGCTTGGTGCTCAGTACTCAGGGTGCTGGGTGCTCAGTACTCAGGGTGCTCAGTGCTCAGTACTCAGGGTGCTCAGTGCTCAGTACTAAGGTTGCTCAGTGCTCAGGGTGCTGGGTGCTCAGTGCTCGCGGTGCTCGGTGCTCAGTACTCAGGGTGCTGGGTGCTCAGTGCTCAGGGTGCTGGGTGCTCAGTGCTCAGGGTGCTGGGTGCTCAGTACACAGGGTGCTCGGTGCTCGGGATGCTGGGTGCTCAGTGCTCGGTGTGCTCGGTGCTCAGTACTCGCGGTGCTCAGTGCTCAGTACTCAGGGTGCTGGGTGCTCAGTGCTCAGGGTGCTGGGTGCTCAGTACTCAGGGTGCTGGGTGCTCGGTGCTCAGTACGCTGGGTGCTCAGTACTCAGGGTGCTGGGTGCTCAGTACTCAGGGTGCTGGGTGCTCAGTACTCAGGGTGCTCGGTGCTCAGTACTCAGGGTGCTGGGTGCTCAGTGCTCAGGGTGCTGGGTGCTCAGTACTCAGGGTGCTGGGTGCTCAGTGCTCGGGGTAATCGGTGCTCAGTACGCTGGGTGCTCAGTACTCAGGGTGCTGGGTGCTCAGTACTCAGGGTGCTGGGTGCTTAGTACTCAGGGTGCTGGGTGCTCAGTGCTCAGGGTGCTCGGTGCTCAGTGCTCGGGGTGCTGGGTGCTCAGTACTCAGGGTGCTCAGTGCTCAGTACTCAGGGTGCTCAGTGCTCAGTACTCAGGGTGCTCAGGCTCAGTGCTCAGGGTGCAGGGTGCTCAGTGCTCGGGGTGCTGGGTGCTCAGTGCTCGGGGTGCTGGGTGTCTCAGTGCTCAGGGTGCTGGGTGCTCAGTGCTCAGAGTGCTGGGTGCTCAGTGCTCAGTACTCAGCGTGCTGGGTGCTCAGTGCTCAGGGTGCTCGGTGCTCAGTACTCAGGGTGCTCAGTGCTCAGTACTCAGCGTGCTGGGTGCTCAGTGCTCAGGGTGCTGGGTGCTCAGTACTCAGGGTGCTGGGTGCTTAGTACTCAGGGTGCTCGGTCCTCAGTGCTCAGGGTGCTGGTTGCTCAGTACTCAGGGTGCAGGGTGCTCAGTGCTCAGGGTGCTCAGTGCTCAGTACTCAGGGTGCTCGGTGCTCAGTACTCAGGGTGCTGGGTGCTCAGTGCTCAGGGTGCTGGGTGCTCAGTGCTCAGGGAGCTGGGTGCTCACTACTCAGGGTGCTGGGTGCTCAGTACTCGGGTGTTTGGTGCTCAGTGCTCAGGGTGCTGGGTGCTCAGTGCTCGGGGTGCTGGGTGCTCAGTGCTCAGTACTCAGGGTGCTGGGTGCTCAGTGCTCGGGGTGCTGGGTGCTCAGTGCTCAGAACTCAGGGTGCTGGGTGCTCAGTGCTCAGGGTGCTTGGTGCTCAGTGCTCAGTGTGCTGGGTGCTCAGTGCTCAGGGTGCTGGGTACTCAGTGCTCGGTGTGCTGGGTGCTCAGTACTCAGGGTGCTGGGTGCTCAGTACTCAGGGTGCTGGGTGCTCAGTACTCAGGGTGCTCAGTGCTCAGGGTGCTGGGTGCTCAGTGCTCGGGGTGCTGTGTACTCAGTGCTCAGTACACAGGGTGCTGGGTGCTCAGTGCTCGGGGTGCTGGGTGCTCAGTGCTCAGTACTCAGGGTGCTGGGTGCTCAGTGCTCGGGGTGCTGGATGCTCAGTACTCAGGGTGCTGTGTGCTCAGTGCTCAGGGTGCTGGGTGCACAGTACTCAGGGTGCTGTGTGCTCAGTACTCAGTATGCTGGGTGCTCATTGCTCAGGGTGCTGGGTGCTCAGTGCTCGGGGTGCTGGGTGCTCAGTAGTCAGGGTGCTCGGTGCTCAGTACTCAGGGTGCTGGGTGCTCAGTGCTCAGGGTGCTGGGTGCTCAGTACTCAGCGTGCTGGGAGCTCGGTGCTCAGGGTGCTCGGTGCTCAGTACTCAGGGTGCTGGGAGCTCAGTACTCAGGGTGCTCGGTGCTCAGTACTCAGGGTGCTGGCTGCTCAGTGCTCGGGGTGCTCAGTGCTTGGGGTGTTGGGTGCTTAGTACTCAGGGTGCTGGGTGCTCAGTGCTCAGTGCTCGGGGTGCTGTGTGCTCAGTACTCAGGGTGCTGGGTGCTCAGTACTCAGGGTGCTGGGTGATCAGTACTCGGGTGCTGGGTGCTCAGTGCTCAGGGTGCTGGGTGCTCAGTGCTCAGTGCTCGGGGTGCTGTGTGCTCAGTACTCAGGGTGCTGGGTGCTCAGTACTCAGGGTGCTTGGTGATCAGTACTCGGGTGCTGGGTGCTCAGTGCTCAGGGTGCTGGGTGCTCAGTGCTCGGGGTGCTGGGTGCTCAGTGCTCGGGGTGCTCGGTGCTCAGTGCTCGGGGTGCTCAGTGCTCAGTACTCAGGGTGCTGGGTGCTCAGTGCTCAGGGTGCTGGGTGCTCAGCGCTCGGGGTGCTGGGTGCTCAGTAATCGGGGTGCTCAGTGCTCAGTACTCAGGGTGCTGGGTGCTCAGTGCTCAGCGTGCTGGGTGCTCAGTACTCAGTGCTCAGGATGCTGGGTGCTCAGTGCTCAGGGTGCTGGGTGCTCAGTCCTCAGGGTGCTCAGTGCTCAGTGCTCAGTGCTCAGGGTGCTGGGTGCTCAGTGCTCGGGTTGCTGGATGCTCAGTACTCAGGGTGCTGGGTGCTCAGTGCTGAGGGTGCTGGGTGCTCAGTGCTCAGGGTGCTGGGTGCTCAGTACTCATTATGCTGGGTGCTCAGTGCTCAGGGTGCTGGGTGCTCAGTGCTCGGGGTGCTGGGTGCTCAGTACTCAGGGTGCTCGGTGCTCAGTACTCAGGATGCTGGGTGCTCAGTGCTCAGTATGCTGGCTGCTCAGTTCTCAGGGTGCTGGCTGCTCAGTACTCAGGGTGCTCGGTGCTCAGTACTCAGGGTACTGGCTGCTCAGTGCTCGGGGTGCTCAGTGCTTGGGGTGCTGGGTGCTCAGTACTCAGGGTGCTCAGTGCTCGGGGTGCTGGGTGCTCAGTGCTCGGGGTGCTGGGTGCTCAGTACTCGGGGTGCTGGGTGCTCAGTGCTCAGGGTGCTGGGTCTCAGTGCTCGGGGTACTGGGTACTCAGTGCTCAGTACACAGGGTGCTGGGTGCTCATTTCTCGGGGTGCTGTGTTCTCAGTGCTCAGTACTCAGGGTGCTGGGTGCTCAGTGCTCGGGTTGCTGGGTGCTCAGTACTCAGGGTACTTGGTGCTCAGTACTCAGGGTGCTGGGTGATCAGTGCTCAGGGTGCTGGGTGCTCAGTACTCAGGGTGCTCGGTGCTCAGTACTCAGGGTGCTGGCTGCTCAGTGCTCAGGGTGCTGGGTCCTCAGTGCTCTGGGTGCTGTGTGCTTAGTGCTCGGGGTGCTGGGTGCTCAGTACTCAGGGTGCTGGGTGCTCAGTACTCAGGGAGCTGGGTGCTCACTACTCAGGGTGCTGGGTGCTCAGTACTCGGGTGTTGGGTGCTCAGTGCTCAGGGTGCTGGGTGCTCAGTGCTCGGGGTGCTGGGTGCTCAGTGCTCAGTACTCAGGGTGCTGGGTGCTCAGTGCTCGGGGTGCTGGGTGCTCAGTGCTCAGAACTCTGGGTGCTGGGTGCTCAGTGCTCAGGGTGCTTGGTGCTCAGTGCTCAGTGTGCTGGGTGCTCAGTGCTCAGGGTGCTGGGTACTCAGTGCTCGGTGTGCTGGGTGCTCAATACTCAGGGTGCTGGGTGCTCAGTACTCAGGGTGCTGGGTGCTCAGTGCTCGGGGTGCTGGGTGCTCAGTGCTCAGTGTGCTCGGTGCTCAGTACTCAGGGTGCTGGGTTCTCAGTGCTAGGGGTTTTCTGTACTCAGGGTGCTGTGTGTTCAGTGCTCAGGGTGCTGGGTGCTCAGTACTCAGGGTGCTCGGTGCAAGGGGTTCTGGGTGCTCAGTGCTCGGGGTGCTTGGTGCTCAGTACTCGGGGTGCTCAGTGCTCAGTACTCAGGGTGCTCGCTGCTTAGTACTCAGGGTGCTGGGTGCTCAGTACTCAGGGTGATCATTGCTCAGGGAGCTTGGTGCTCAGTACTCAGGGTGCTGGGTGCTCAGTACTCAGGGTGCTCAGTGCTCAGTACTCAGGGTGCTCAGTGCTCAGTACTAAGGTTGCTCAGTGCTCAGGGTGCTGGGTGCTCAGTGCTCGGGGTGCTCGGTGCTCAGTACTCAGGGTGCTGGGTGCTCAGTGCTCAGGGTGCTGGGTGCTCAGTGCTCAGGGTGCTGGGTGCTCAGTACACAGGGTGCTCGGTGCTCGGGATGCTGGGTGCTCAGTGCTCGGTGTGCTCGGTGCTCAGTACTCGCGGTGCTCAGTGCTCAGTACTCAGGGTGCTGGGTGCTCAGTGCTCAGGGTGCTGGGTGCTCAGTACTCAGGGTGCTGGGTGCTCGGTGCTCAGTACGCTGGGTGCTCAGTACTCAGGGTGCTGGGTGCTCAGTACTCAGGGTGCTGGGTGCTCAGTACTCAGGGTGCTCGGTGCTCAGTACTCAGGGTGCTGGGTGCTCAGTGCTCAGGGTGCTGGGTGCTCAGTACTCAGGGTGCTGGGTGCTCAGTGCTCGGGGTAATCGGTGCTCAGTACGCTGGGTGCTCAGTACTCAGGGTGCTGGGTGCTCAGTACTCAGGGTGCTGGGTGCTTAGTACTCAGGGTGCTGGGTGCTCAGTGCTCAGGGTGCTCGGTGCTCAGTGCTCGGGGTGCTGGGTGCTCAGTACTCAGGGTGCTCAGTGCTCAGTACTCAGGGTGCTCAGTGCTCAGTACTCAGGGTGCTCAGGCTCAGTGCTCAGGGTGCAGAGTGCTCAGTGCTCGGGGTGCTGGGTGCTCAGTGCTCGGGGTGCTGGGTGTCTCAGTGCTCAGGGTGCTGGGTGCTCAGTGCTCAGAGTGCTGGGTGCTCAGTGCTCAGTACTCAGCGTGCTGGGTGCTCAGTGCTCAGGGTGCTCGGTGCTCAGTACTCAGGGTGCTCAGTGCTCAGTACTCAGCGTGCTGGGTGCTCAGTGCTCAGGGTGCTGGGTGCTCAGTACTCAGGGTGCTGGGTGCTTAGTACTCAGGGTGCTCGGTCCTCAGTGCTCAGGGTGCTGGTTGCTCAGTACTCAGGGTGCAGGGTGCTCAGTGCTCAGGGTGCTCAGTGCTCAGTACTCAGGGTGCTCGGTGCTCAGTACTCAGGGTGCTGGGTGCTCAGTGCTCAGGGTGCTGGGTGCTCAGTGCTCAGGGAGCTGGGTGCTCACTACTCAGGGTGCTGGGTGCTCAGTACTCGGGTGTTTGGTGCTCAGTGCTCAGGGTGCTGGGTGCTCAGTGCTCGGGGTGCTGGGTGCTCAGTGCTCAGTACTCAGGGTGCTGGGTGCTCAGTGCTCGGGGTGCTGGGTGCTCAGTGCTCAGAACTCAGGGTGCTGGGTGCTCAGTGCTCAGGGTGCTTGGTGCTCAGTGCTCAGTGTGCTGGGTGCTCAGTGCTCAGGGTGCTGGGTACTCAGTGCTCGGTGTGCTGGGTGCTCAGTACTCAGGGTGCTGGGTGCTCAGTACTCAGGGTGCTGGGTGCTCAGTACTCAGGGTGCTCAGTGCTCAGGGTGCTGGGTGCTCAGTGCTCGGGGTGCTGTGTACTCAGTGCTCAGTACACAGGGTGCTGGGTGCTCAGTGCTCGGGGTGCTGGGTGCTCAGTGCTCAGTACTCAGGGTGCTGGGTGCTCAGTGCTCGGGGTGCTGGATGCTCAGTACTCAGGGTGCTGTGTGCTCAGTGCTCAGGGTGCTGGGTGCACAGTACTCAGGGTGCTGTGTGCTCAGTACTCAGTATGCTGGGTGCTCATTGCTCAGGGTGCTGGGTGCTCAGTGCTCGGGGTGCTGGGTGCTCAGTAGTCAGGGTGCTCGGTGCTCAGTACTCAGGGTGCTGGGTGCTCAGTGCTCAGGGTGCTGGGTGCTCAGTACTCAGCGTGCTGGGAGCTCGGTGCTCAGGGTGCTCGGTGCTCAGTACTCAGGGTGCTGGGAGCTCAGTACTCAGGGTGCTCGGTGCTCAGTACTCAGGGTGCTGGCTGCTCAGTGCTCGGGGTGCTCAGTGCTTGGGGTGTTGGGTGCTTAGTACTCAGGGTGCTGGGTGCTCAGTGCTCAGTGCTCGGGGTGCTGTGTGCTCAGTACTCAGGGTGCTGGGTGCTCAGTACTCAGGGTGCTGGGTGATCAGTACTCGGGTGCTGGGTGCTCAGTGCTCAGGGTGCTGGGTGCTCAGTGCTCAGTGCTCGGGGTGCTGTGTGCTCAGTACTCAGGGTGCTGGGTGCTCAGTACTCAGGGTGCTTGGTGATCAGTACTCGGGTGCTGGGTGCTCAGTGCTCAGGGTGCTGGGTGCTCAGTGCTCGGGGTGCTGGGTGCTCAGTGCTCAGTGCTCGGGGTGCTGGGTGCTCAGTGCTCGGGGTGCTCGGTGCTCAGTGCTCGGGGTGCTCAGTGCTCAGTACTCAGGGTGCTGGGTGCTCAGTGCTCAGGGTGCTGGGTGCTCAGCGCTCGGGGTGCTGGGTGCTCAGTAATCGGGGTGCTCAGTGCTCAGTACTCAGGGTGCTGGGTGCTCAGTGCTCAGCGTGCTGGGTGCTCAGTACTCAGTGCTCAGGATGCTGGGTGCTCAGTGCTCAGGGTGCTGGGTGCTCAGTCCTCAGGGTGCTCAGTGCTCAGTGCTCAGTGCTCAGGGTGCTGGGTGCTCAGTGCTCGGGTTGCTGGATGCTCAGTACTCAGGGTGCTGGGTGCTCAGTGCTGAGGGTGCTGGGTGCTCAGTGCTCAGGGTGCTGGGTGCTCAGTACTCATTATGCTGGGTGCTCAGTGCTCAGGGTGCTGGGTGCTCAGTGCTCGGGGTGCTGGGTGCTCAGTACTCAGGGTGCTCGGTGCTCAGTACTCAGGATGCTGGGTGCTCAGTGCTCAGTATGCTGGCTGCTCAGTTCTCAGGGTGCTGGCTGCTCAGTACTCAGGGTGCTCGGTGCTCAGTACTCAGGGTACTGGCTGCTCAGTGCTCGGGGTGCTCAGTGCTTGGGGTGCTGGGTGCTCAGTACTCAGGGTGCTCAGTGCTTGGGGTGTTGGGTGCTTAGTACTCAGGGTGCTGGGTGCTCAGTGCTCAGGGTGCTGGGTGCTCAGTACTCAGGGTGCTGGGAGCTCAGTACTCAGGGTGCTGGGTGCTCAGTACTCAGGGTGCTCAGTGCACAGTACTCAGGGTGCTGGGTGCTCAGTTCTCAGGGTGCTGGGTGCTCAGCGCTCGGGGTGCTGGCTGCTCGGTTCTCAGGTTGCTGGGTGCTCAGTACTCGGGATGCTGGGTGCTCAGTACTCAGGGTGCTGGGTGCTCATTGCTGGGGGTGCTGGGTGCTCATTGCTCAGGTTGCTGGGTGCTCAGTACTCGGGGTGCTCGGTGCTCAGTACTCAGGGTGCTGGGTGCTCATTGCTCGGGGTGCTGGGTGCTCAGTGCTCAGGGTGCTGGGTGCCCCATGCTCGGGGTGCTGGGTGCTCAGTACTCGGGGTGCTGGGTGCTCAGTGCTCAGGGTGCTGGGTCGCAGTGCTCGGGGTACTGGGTACTCAGTGCTCAGTACACAGGGTGCTGGGTGCTCAGTGCTTGGGGTGCTGGGTGCTCAGTGCTCAGGGTGCTCAGTGCTTGGGGTGTTGGGTGCTCAGTGCTCAGTACTCAGGGTGCTCGGTGCTCAGTGCTCAGGGTGCTCAGTGCTCAGTACTCAGGGTGCTCAGTGCACAGTGCTCTGGGTGCTGGGTGCTCAGTGCTCGGGGTGCTGGCTGCTCAGTGCTCAGGGTGCTGGGTGCTCAGTACTCACGGTGCTCAGTGCTCAGGGTGCTGGGTGCTCAGTGCTCGGGGTGCTGGGTACTCAGTGCTCAGTACACAGGGTGCTGGGTGCTCAGTGCTCGGGGTGCTGGGTGCTCAGTGCTCAGTACTCAGGGTGCTGGGTGCTCAGTGCTCGGGGTGCTGGATGCTCAGTACTCAGGGTGCTGGGTGCTCAGTGCTCAGGGTGCTGGGTGCTCAGTACTCAGGGTGCTGGGTGCTCAGTACGCAGTATGCTGGGTGCTCAGTGCTCAGTACTCAGGGTGCTGGGTGCTCAGTGCTCAGGGTGCTGTGTGCTCAGTACTCAGGGTGCTGGGTGCTCGGTGCTCAGTATGCTGGGTGCTCAGTACTCAGGGTGCTGGCAGCTCAGTACTCAGGGTGCTCGGTGCTCAGTACTCAGGGTGCTGGCTGCTCAGTGCTCGGGGTGCTCAGTGCTTGGGGTGGTGGGTGCTCAGTACTCAGGGTGCTCAGTGCTTGGGGTGTTGGGTACTTAGTACTCAGGGTGCTGGGTGCTCAGTGCTCAGGGTGCTGGGTCCTCAGTACTCAGGGTGCTGGGTGCTCAGTACTCAGGGTGCTGGGTGCTCAGTGCTCGGGGTGCTGGGTGCTCAGTACTCGGGGTGCTCAGTGCTCAGTACTCAGGGTGCTGGGTGCTCAGTGCTCAGGGTGCTGGGTGCTCAGCGCTCAGGGT
Organism: Microtus oregoni; assembly: GCF_018167655.1. Classification (NCBI taxonomy): domain Eukaryota; kingdom Metazoa; phylum Chordata; class Mammalia; order Rodentia; family Cricetidae; genus Microtus; species Microtus oregoni. The sequence continues at coordinate 66,322 of NW_024544915.1, read as the reverse complement.
GCTGGCTGCTCTGTTCTCAGGGTGCTGGGTGCTCAGTACTCGGGGTGCTGGGTGCTCAGTGCTCGGGGTGCTGGGTGTCTCAGTGCACAGGGTGCTGGGTGCTCAGTGCTCTGAGTGCTGGGTGCTCAGTACTCATTGTGCTCGGTGCTCAGTACTCAGGGTGCTGGGTGCTCAGCGCTCAGGGTGCTCAGTGCTCAGTTCTCAGCGTGCTGGGTGCTCAATGCTCAGGGTGCTCGGTGCTCAGTACTCAGGGTGCTCAGTGCTCAGTACTCAGCGTTCTTGGTGCTCAGTGCTCAGGGTGCTGGGTGCTCAGTACTCAGGGTGCTGGGTGCTTAGTACTCAGGGTGCTCGGTCCTCAGTGCTCAGGGTGCTGGGTGCTCAGTACTCAGGGTGCATGGTGCTCAGTGCTCAGGGTGCTCAGTGCTCAGTACTCAGGGTGCTCAGTGCTCAGTGCTCTGGGTGCTGGGTGCTCAGTGCTCGGGGTGCTCAGTATTCAGGGTGCTGTGTGTTCAGTGCTCAGGGTATTGGGTGCTCAGTACTCAGGGTACTTGGTGCTTAGTACTCAGGGTGCTGGGTGCTCAGTACTCCGGGTGCTGGGTGCTCAGTGCTCTAGGTGCTCTGTGCTCAGTGCTCAGGGTGCTGGGTGCTCAGTACTCTGGGTGCTCATTGCTCAGGGTGCTGGGTGCTCAGTACTCAGGGTGCTCAGTGCTCAGTACTCAGGGTACTCAGTGCTCAGGACTCAGGTAGCTCAGGGCTCAGGGTACTGGGTGCTCACTGCTCGGGGAGATGGGTGCTCAGTGCTCAGGGTGCTGTGTGCTCAGTGCTCGGGGTGCTGGGTGCTCAGTACTCAGGGTACTGGGTGCTCAGTGCTAAGGGTGCTGGGTGCTCAGTGCTCAGGGTGCTCGGTGCGTAGTACTCAGGGTGCTCGGTGCTCGGGGTGCTGTGTGCGCAGTGCTCGGGGTGCTGGGTGCTCAGTGCTCGGGGTGCTGGGTGCTCAGTGCTCGGGGTGCTGGGTGCTCAGTGCTCGGGGTGCTGGGTGCTCAGTGCTCGGGGTGCTGGGTGCTCAGTACTCGGGGTGCTTGGTGCTCAGTACTCAGGGTGCTGGGTGCTCAGTGCTCAGGGTGCTGGGTGCTCAGTACTCAGGGTGCTGGGTGCTCGGTGCTCAGTACGCTGGGTGCTCAGTACTCAGGGTGCTGGCTGCTCAGTACTCAGGTTGCTCGGTGCTTAGTACTCAGGGTGCTGGATGCTCAGAGCTCGGGGTGCTGGGTGCTCATTACTCAGGGTGCTGGGTGCTCAGTACTCAGGGTGCTCAGTGCTTGGGGTGCTGGGTGCTCAGTGCTCAGGGTGCTCAGTGCTTGGGGTGTTGGGTGCTCACTGCTCAGTACTCAGGGTGCTCGGTGCTCAGTGCTCAGGGTGCTCAGTGCTCAGTACTCAGGGTGCTCAGTGCTCAGTGCTCTGGGTGCTGGGTGCTCAGTGCTCGGGGTGCTGGGTGCTCAGTACTCAGGGTTCTGGGTGCTCAGTAATCAGGGTGCTCAGTGCTCAGGGTGCTGGGTGCTCAGTGCTCGGGGTGCTGGGTACTCAGTGCTCAGTACACAGGGTGCTGGGTGCTCAGTGCTCGGGGTGCTGGGTGCTCAGTGCTCAGTACTCAGGGTGCTGGGTGCTCAGTGCTCGGGGTGCTGGATGCTCAGTACTCAGGGTGCTGGGTGCTCAGTGCTCAGGGTGCTGGGTGCTCAGTGCTCAGGGTGCTGGGTGCTCAGTACTCAGTATGCTGGGTGCTCAGTGCTCAGGGTGCTGGGTGCTCAGTGCTCGGGGTGCTGGGTGCTCAGTACTCAGGGTGCTCGGTGCTCAGTACTCAGGGTGCTGGGTGCTCAGTGCTCAGGGTGCTGGGTGCTCAGTTCTCAGGGTGCTGGGTGCTCAGCGCTCGGGGTGCTGGGTGCTCAGTTCTCAGGGTGCTGGCTGCTCAGTACTCAGGGTGCTCGGTGCTCAGTACTCAGGGTACTGGCTGCTCAGTGCTCGGGGTGCTCAGTGCTTGGGGTGCTGGGTGCTCAGTACTCAGGGTGCTCAGTGCTTGGGGTGTTGGGTGCTTAGTACTCAGGGTGATGGGTGCTCAGTGCTCAGGGTGCTGGGTGCTCAGTACTCAGGGTGCTGGGTGCTCAGTACTCAGGGTGCTGGGTGCTCAGTGCTCGGGGTGCTGGGTGCTCAGTACTCGGGGTGCTCAGTGCTCAGTACTCAGGGTGCTGGGTGCTCAGTGCTCAGGGTGCTGGGTGCTCAGCGCTCGGAGTGCTGGCTGCTCGGTTCTCAGGTTGCTGGGTGCTCAGTACTCGGGGTGCGGGGTGCTCAGTACTCAGGGTGCTGGGTGCTCATTCCTGGGGGTGCTGGGTGCTCAGTACTCAGTGTGCTGGGTGCTCATTGCTGAGGGTGCTGGCTGCTCGGTTCTCAGGTTGCTGGGTGCTCAGTACTCGGGGTGCCTGGTGCTCAGTACTCAGGGTGCTGGGTGCTCATTGATGGGGGTGCTGGGTGCTCAGTGCTCAGGTTGCTGGGTGCTCAGTACTCGGGGTGCTCGGTGCTCAGTACTCAGGGTGCTGGGTGCTCATTGCTCGGGGTGCTGGGTGCTCAGTGCTCAGGGTGCTGGGTGCCCCATGCTCGGGGTGCTGGGTGCTCAGTACTCGGGGTGCTGGGTGCTCAGTGCTCAGGGTGCTGGGTCGCAGTGCTCGGGGTACTGGGTACTCAGTGCTCAGTACACAGGGTGCTGGGTGCTCAGTGCTCGGGGTGCTGTGTGCTCAGTGCTCAGTACTCAGGGTGCTGGGTGCTCAGTGCTCGGGGTGCTGGGTGCTCAGTACTCAGGGAGCTGGGTGCTCAGTACTCAGGGTGCTGGGTGCTCATTACTCAGGGTGCTGGGTGCTCAGTACTCAGGGTGCTCAGTGCTTGGGGTGCTGGGTGCTCAGTGCTCAGGGTGCTCAGTGCTTGGGGTGTTGGGTGCTCAGTGCTCAGTACTCAGGGTGCTCGGTGCTCAGTGCTCAGGGTGCTCAGTGCTCAGTGCTCTGGGTGCTGGGTGCTCAGTGCTCGGGGTGCTGGGTGTTCAGTGCTCAGGGTGCTGGGTGCTCAGTACTCAGGGTGCTCAGTGCTCAGGGTGCTGGGTGCTCAGTGCTCGGGGTGCTGGGTACTCAGTGCTCAGTACACAGGGTGCTGGGTGCTCAGTGCTCGGGGTGCTGGGTGCTCAGTGCTCAGTACTCAGGGTGCTGGGTGCTCAGTGCTCGGGGTGCTGGATGCTCAGTACTCAGGGTGCTGGGTGCTCAGTGCTCAGGGTTCTGGGTGCTCAGTGCTCAGGGTGCTGGGTGCTCAGTACTCAGTATGCTGGGTGCTCAGTGCTCAGGGTGCTGGGTGCTCAGTGCTCGGGGTGCTGGGTGCTCAGTACTCAGGGTGCTCGGTGCTCAGTACTCAGGGTGCTGGGTGCTCAGTGCTCAGGGTGCTGTGTACTCAGTACTCAGGGTGCTGGGTGCTCGGTGCTCAGTATGCTGGGTGCTCAGTTCTCAGGGTGCTGGCTGCTCAGTACTCAGGGTGCTCGGTGCTCAGTACTCAGGGTAATGGCTGCTCAGTGCTCGGGGTGCTCAGTGCTTGGGGTGCTGGGTGCTCAGTTCTCAGGGTGCTCAGTGCTTGGGGTGTTGGGTGCTTAGTACTCAGGGTGCTGGGTGCTCAGTGCTCAGGGTGCTGGGTGCTCAGTACTCAGGGTGTTGGGTGCTCAGTACTCAGGGTGCTGGCTGCTCAGCGCTCGGAGTGCTGGGTGTTCAGTACTCGGGGTGCTCAGTGCTCAGTACTCAGGGTGCTGGGTGCTCAGTGCTCAGGGTGCTTGGTGCTCAGCGCTCGGGGTGCTGGCTGCTCGGTTCTCAGGTTGCTGGGTGCTCAGTACTCGGGGTGCCGGGTGCTCAGTACTCAGGGTGCTGGGTGCTCATTGCTGGGGGTGCTGGGTGCTCAGTAGTCAGGGTGCTGGGTGCTCATTGCTGGGGGTGCTGGCTGCTCGGTTCTCAGGTTGCTGGGTGCTCAGTACTCGGGGTGCTGGGTGCTCAGTACTCAGGGTGCTGGGTGCTCATTGCTGGGGGTGCTGGGTGCTCAGTGCTCAGGTTGCTGGGTGCTCAGTACTCGGGGTGCTCGGTGCTCAGTACTCAGGGTGCTGGGTGCTCATTGCTCGGGGTGCTGGGTGCTCATTGCTCAGGGTGCTGGGTGCCCCATGCTCGGGGTGCTGGGTGCTCAGTACTCGGGGTGCTGGGTGCTCAGTGCTCAGGGTGCTGGGTCGCAGTGCTCGGGGTACTGGGTACTCAGTGCTCAGTACACAGGGTGCTGGGTGCTCAGTGCTCGGGGTGCTGTGTGCTCAGTGCTCAGTACTCAGGGTGCTGGGTGATCAGTGCTCGGGGTGCTGGGTGCTCAGTACTCAGGGAGCTGGGTGCTCAGTATTCAGGGTGCTGGGTGCTCATTACTCAGGGTGCTGGGTGCTCAGTACTCAGGGTGCTCAGTGCTTGGGGTGTTGGGTGCTCAGTGCTCAGTACTCAGGGTGCTCGGTGCTCAGTGCTCAGGGTGCTCAGTGCTCAGTACTCAGGGTGCTCAGGGCTCAGTGCTCTGGGTGCTGGGTGCTCAGTGCTCAGGGTGCTGGGTGCTCAGTGCTCAGGGTGCTGGGTGCTCAGTCCTCAGGGTGCTCAGTGCTCAGGGTGCTGGGTGCTCAGTGCTCGGGGTGCTGGGTACTCAGTGCTCAGTACACAGGGTGCTGGGTGCTCAGTGCTCGGGGAGCTGGGTGCTCAGTGCTCAGTACTCAGGGTGCTGGGTGCTCAGTGCTCGGGGTGCTGGATGCTCAGTACTCAGGGTGCTGGGTGCTCAGTGCTCTGGGTGCTGGGTGCTCAGTACTCAGGGTGCTGGGTGCTCAGTACGCAGTATGCTGGGTGCTCAGTGCTCAGGGTGCTGGGTGCTCAGTGCTCGGGGTGCTGGGTGCTCAGTACTCAGGGTGCTCGGTGCTCAGTACTCAGGGTGCTGGGTGCTCAGTGCTCAGGGTGCTGTGTGCTCAGTACTCAGGGTGCTGGGTGCTCAGTACTCAGGGTGCTGGGTGCTCAGTGCTCGGGGTGCTGGGTGCTCAGTACTCAGGGTGCTCGGTGCTCAGTACTCAGGGTGCTGGGTGCTCAGTGCTCAGGGTGCTGTGTGCTCAGTACTCAGGGTGCTGGGTGCTCAGTACTCGGGGTGCTGGGTGCTCAGTACTCAGGGTGCTGGGTGCTCATTGCTGGGGGTGCTGGGTGCTCAGTGCTCAGGTTGCTGGGTGCTCAGTACTCGGGGTGCTCGGTGCTCAGTACTCAGGGTGCTGGGTGCTCATTGCTCGGGGTGCTGGGTGCTCAGTGCTCAGGGTGCTGGGTGCCCCATGCTCGGGGTGCTGGGTGCTCAGTACTCGGGGTGCTGGGTGCTCAGTGCTCAGGGTGCTGGGTCGCAGTGCTCGGGGTACTGGGTACTCAGTGCTCAGTACACAGGGTGCTGGGTGCTCAGTGCTCGGGGTGCTGTGTGCTCAGTGCTCAGTACTCAGGGTGCTGGGTGATCAGTGCTCAGGGTGCTGGTTGCTCAGTACTCAGGGAGCTGGGTGCTCAGTGCTCAGGGTGCTCAGTGCTCAATACTCAGGGTGCTCGGTGCTCAGTACTCAGGGTGCTGGGTGCTCAGTGCTCAGGGTGCTGGGTGCTCAGTGCTCAGGGAGCTGGGTGCTCACTACTCAGGGTGCTGGGTGCTCAGTACTCGGGTGTTGGGTGCTCAGTGCTCAGGGTGCTGGGTGCTCAGTGCTCGGGGTGCTGGGTGCTCAGTGCTCAGTACTCAGGGTGCTGGGTGCTCAGTGCTCGGGGTGCTGGGTGCTCAGTGCTCAGAACTCAGGGTGCTGGGTGCTCAGTGCTCAGGGTGCTTGGTGCTCAGTGCTCAGTGTGCTGGGTGCTCAGTGCTCAGGGTGCTGGGTACTCAGTGCTCGCTGTGCTGGGTGCTCAGTACTCAGGGTGCTGGGTGCTCAGTACTCAGGGTGCTGGGTGCTCAGTACTCAGGGTGCTCAGTGCTCAGGGTGCTGGGTGCTCAGTGCTCGGGGTGCTGTGTACTCAGTGCTCAGTACACAGGGTGCTGGGTGCTCAGTGCTCGGGGTGCTGGGTGCTCAGTGCTCAGTACTCAGGGTGCTGGGTGCTCAGTGCTCGGGGTGCTGGATGCTCAGTACTCAGGGTGCTGTGTGCTCAGTGCTCAGGGTGCTCGGTGCTCAGTACTCAGGGTGCTGGGTGCTCAGTACTCAGGGTGCTCGGTGCTCAGTACTCAGGGTGCTGGCTGCTCAGTGCTCGGGGTGCTCAGTGCTTGGGGTGTTGGGTGCTTAGTACTCAGGGTGCTGGGTGCTCAGTGCTCAGTGCTCGGGGTGCTGTGTGCTCAGTACTCAGGGTGCTGGGTGCTCAGTACTCAGGGTGCTGGGTGATCAGTACTCGGGTGCTGGGTGCTCAGTGCTCAGGGTGCTGGGTGCTCAGTGCTCAGTGCTCGGGGTGCTGTGTGCTCAGTACTCAGGGTGCTGGGTGCTCAGTACTCAGGGTGCTGGGTGATCAGTACTCGGGTGCTGGGTGCTCAGTGCTCAGGGTGCTGGGTGCTCAGTGCTCGGGGTGCAGGGTGCTCAGTGCTCAGTGCTCGGGGTGCTGGGTGCTCAGTGCTCGGGGTGCTCGGTGCTCAGTGCTCGGGGTGCTCAGTGCTCAGTACTCAGGGTGCTGGGTGCTCAGTGCTCAGGGTGCTGGGTGCTCAGCGCTCGGGGTGCTGGGTGCTCAGTAATCGGGGTGCTCAGTGCTCAGTACTCAGGGTGCTGGGTGCTCAGTGCTCAGCGTGCTGGGTGCTCAGTACTCAGTGCTCAGGATGCTGGGTGCTCAGTGCTCAGGGTGCTGGGTGCTCAGTCCTCAGGGTGCTCAGTGCTCAGTGCTCAGTGCTCAGGGTGCTGGGTGCTCAGTGCTCGGGTTGCTGGATGCTCAGTACTCAGGGTGCTGGGTGCTCAGTGCTGAGGGTGCTGGGTGCTCAGTGCTCAGGGTGCTGGGTGCTCAGTACTCATTATGCTGGGTGCTCAGTGCTCAGGGTGCTGGGTGCTCAGTGCTCGGGGTGCTGGGTGCTCAGTACTCAGGGTGCTCGGTGCTCAGTACTCAGGATGCTGGGTGCTCAGTGCTCAGTATGCTGGCTGCTCAGTTCTCAGGGTGCTGGCTGCTCAGTAGTCAGGGTGCTCGGTGCTCAGTACTCAGGGTACTGGCTGCTCAGTGCTCGGGGTGCTCAGTGCTTGGGGTGCTGGGTGCTCAGTACTCAGGGTGCTCAGTGCTTGGGGTGTTGGGTGCTTAGTACTCAGGGTGCTGGGTGCTCAGTGCTCAGGGTGCTGGGTGCTCAGTACTCAGGGTGCTGGGTGCTCAGTACTCAGGGTGCTGGGTGCTCAGTACTCAGGGTGCTCAGTGCACAGTACTCAGGGTGCTGGGTGCTCAGTTCTCAGGGTGCTGGGTGCTCAGCGCTCGGGGTGCTGGCTGCTCGGTTCTCAGGTTGCTGGGTGCTCAGTACTCGGGATGCTGGGTGCTCAGTACTCAGGGTGCTGGGTGCTCATTGCTGGGGGTGCTGGGTGCTCATTGCTCAGGTTGCTGGGTGCTCAGTACTCGGGGTGCTCGGTGCTCAGTACTCAGGGTGCTGGGTGCTCATTGCTCGGGGTGCTGGGTGCTCAGTGCTCAGGGTGCTGGGTGCCCCATGCTCGGGGTGCTGGGTGCTCAGTACTCGGGGTGCTGGGTGCTCAGTGCTCAGGGTGCTGGGTCGCAGTGCTCGGGGTACTGGGTACTCAGTGCTCAGTACACAGGGTGCTGGGTGCTCAGTGCTTGGGGTGCTGGGTGCTCAGTGCTCAGGGTGCTCAGTGCTTGGGGTGTTGGGTGCTCAGTGCTCAGTACTCAGGGTGCTCGGTGCTCAGTGCTCAGGGTGCTCAGTGCTCAGTACTCAGGGTGCTCAGTGCACAGTGCTCTGGGTGCTGGGTGCTCAGTGCTCGGTGTGCTGGGTGCTCAGTGCTCAGGGTGCTGGGTGCTCAGTACTCACGGTGCTCAGTGCTCAGGGTGCTGGGTGCTCAGTGCTCGGGGTGCTGGGTACTCAGTGCTCAGTACACAGGGTGCTGGGTGCTCAGTGCTCGGGGTGCTGGGTGCTCAGTGCTCAGTACTCAGGGTGCTGGGTGCTCAGTGCTCGGGGTGCTGGATGCTCAGTACTCAGGGTGCTGGGTGCTCAGTGCTCAGGGTGCTGGGTGCTCAGTACTCAGGGTGCTGGGTGCTCAGTACGCAGTATGCTGGGTGCACAGTGCTCAGGGTGCTGGGTGCTCAGTGCTCGGGGTGCTGGGTGCTCAGTACTCAGGGTGCTCAGTGCTCAGTACTCAGGGTGCTGGGTGCTCAGTGCTCAGGGTGCTGTGTGCTCAGTACTCAGGGTGCTGGGTGCTCGGTGCTCAGTATGCTGGGTGCTCAGTACTCAGGGTGCTGGCAGCTCAGTACTCAGGGTGCTCGGTGCTCAGTACTCAGGGTGCTGGCTGCTCAGTGCTCGGGGTGCTCAGTGCTTGGGGTGCTGGGTGCTCAGTACTCAGGGTGCTCAGTGCTTGGGGTGTTGGGTGCTTAGTACTCAGGGTGCTGGGTGCTCAGTGCTCAGGGTGCTGGGTGCTCAGTACTCAGGGTGCTGGGTGCTCAGTACTCAGGGTGCTGGGTGCTCAGTGCTCGGGGTGCTGGGTGCTCAGTACTCGGGGTGCTCAGTGCTCAGTACTCAGGGTGCTGGGTGCTCAGTGCTCAGGGTGCTGGGTGCTCAGCGCTCGGGGTGCTGGCTGCTCTGTTCTCAGGTTGCTGGGTGCTCAGTACTCGGGGTGCTGGGTGCTCAGTGCTCGGGGTGCTGGGTGTCTCAGTGCTCAGGGTGCTGGGTGCTCAGTGCTCAGAGTGCTGGGTGCTCAGTACTCAGGGTGCTCGGTGCTCAGTACTCAGGGTGCTGGGTGCTCAGCGCTCAGGGTGCTCAGTGCTCAGTTCTCAGCGTGCTGGGTGCTCAGTGCTCAGGGTGCTCGGTGCTCAGTACTCAGGGTGCTCAGTGCTCACTACTCAGCGTTCTTGGTGCTCAGTGCTCAGGGTGCTGGGTGCTCAGTACTCAGGGTGCATGGTGCTCAGTGCTCAGGGTGCTCAGTGCTCAGTACTCAGGGTGCTCAGTGCTCAGTGCTCTGGGTGCTGGGTGCTCAGTACTCAGGGTGCTGGGTGCTCAGTACTCAGTATGCTGGGTGCTCAGTGCTCGGGGTGCTCAGTACTCAGGGTGCTGTGTGTTCAGTGCTCAGGGTATTGGGTGCTCAGTACTCAGGGTACTTGGTGCTTAGTACTCAGGGTGCTGGGTGCTCAGTACTCCGGGTGCTGGGTGCTCAGTGCTCTAGGTGCTCTGTGCTCAGTGCTCAGGGTGCTGGGTGCTCAGTACTCTGGGTGCTCATTGCTCAGGGTGCTGGGTGCTCAGTACTCAGGGTGCTCAGTGCTCAGTACTCAGGGTGCTCAGTGCTCAGGACTCAGGTTGCTCAGGGCTCAGGGTACTGGGTGCTCACTGCTCGGGGAGATGGGTGCTCAGTGCTCAGGGTGCTGTGTGCTCAGTGCTCGGGGTGCTGGGTGCTCAGTACTCAGGGTACTGGGTGCTGAGTGCTATGGGTGCTGGGTGCTCAGTGCTCAGGGTGCTCGGTGCTTAGTACTCAGGGTGCTCGGTGCTCTGGGTGCTGTGTGCGCAGTGCTCGGGGTGCTGGGTGCTCAGTGCTCGGGGTGCTGTGTGCTCAGTGCTCGGGGTGCTGGGTGATCAGTGCTCGGGGTGCTGGGTGCTCAGTGCTCGGGGTGCTGGGTGCTCAGTACTCGGGGTGCTCGGTGCTCAGTACTCAGGGTGCTGGGTGCTCAGTGCTCAGGGTGCTGGGTGCTCAGTACTCAGGGTGCTGGGTGCTCGGTGCTCAGTACGCTGGGTGCTCAGTACTCAGGGTGCTGGCTGCTCAGTACTCAGGTTGCTCGGTGCTTAGTACTCAGGGTGCTGGGTGCTCAGAGCTCGGGGTGCTGGGTGCTCATTACTCAGGGTGCTGGGTGCTCAGTACTCAGGGTGCTCAGTGCTTGGGGTGCTGGGTGCTCAGTGCTCAGGGTGCTCAGTGCTTGGGGTGTTGGGTGCTCAGTGCTCAGTACTCAGGGTGCTCGGTGCTCAGTGCTCAGGGTGCTCAGTGGTCAGTACTCAGGGTGCTCAGTGCTCAGTGCTCTGGGTGCTGGGTGCTCAGTGCTCGGGGTGCTGGGTGTTCAGTGCTCAGGGTGCTGGGTGCTCAGTACTCAGGGTGCTGGCTGCTCAATACTCAGGGTGCTCGGTGCTCAGTACTCAGGGTACTGGCTGCTCAGTGCTCGGGGTGCTCAGTGCTTGGGGTGCTGGGTGCTCAGTACTCAGGGTGCTCAGTGCTTGGGGTGTTGGGTGCTTAGTACTCAGGGTGATGGGTGCTCAGTGCTCAGGGTGCTGGGTGCTCAGTACTCAGGGTGCTGGGTGCTCAGTACTCAGGGTGCTGGGTGCTCAGTGCTCGGGGTGCTGGGTGCTCAGTACTCGGGGTGCTCAGTGCTCAGTACTCAGGGTGCTGGGTGCTCAGTGCTCAGGGTGCTGGGTGCTCAGCGCTCGGAGTGCTGGCTGCTCGGTTCTCAGGTTGCTGGGTGCTCAGTACTCGGGGTGCGGGGTGCTCAGTACTCAGGGTGCTGGGTGCTCATTCCTGGGGGTGCTGGGTGCTCAGTACTCAGTGTGCTGGGTGCTCATTGCTGAGGGTGCTGGCTGCTCGGTTCTCAGGTTGCTGGGTGCTCAGTACTCGGGGTGCCTGGTGCTCAGTACTCAGGGTGCTGGGTGCTCATTGCTGGGGGTGCTGGGTGCTCAGTGCTCAGGTTGCTGGGTGCTCAGTACTCGGGGTGCTCAGTGCTCAGTACTCAGGGTGCTGGGTGCTCATTGCTCGGGGTGCTGGGTGCTCAGTGCTCAGGGTGCTGGGTGCCCCATGCTCGGGGTGCTGGGTGCTCAGTACTCGGGGTGCTGGGTGCTCAGTGCTCAGGGTGCTGGGTCGCAGTGTTCGGGGTACTGGGTACTCAGTGCTCAGTACACAGGGTGCTGGGTGCTCAGTGCTCGGGGTGCTGTGTGCTCAGTGCTCAGTACTCAGGGTGCTGGGTGCTCAGTGCTCGGGGTGCTGGGTGCTCAGTACTCAGGGAGCTGGGTGCTCAGTACTCAGGGTGCTGGGTGCTCATTACTCAGGGTGCTGGGTGCTCAGTACTCAGGGTGCTCAGTGCTTGGGGTGCTGGGTGCTCAGTGCTCAGGGTGCTCAGTGCTTGGGGTGTTGGGTGCTCAGTGCTCAGTACTCAGGGTGCTCGGTGCTCAGTGCTCAGGGTGCTCAGTGCTCAGTGCTCTGGGTGCTGGGTGCTCAGTGCTCGGGGTGCTGGGTGTTCAGTGCTCAGGGTGCTGGGTGCTCAGTACTCAGGGTGCTCAGTGCTCAGGGTGCTGGGTGCTCAGTGCTCGGGTGCTGGGTACTCAGTGCTCAGTCCACAGGGTGCTGGGTGCTCAGTGCTCGGGGTGCTGGGTGCTCAGTGCTCAGTACTCAGGGTGCTGGGTGCTCAGTGCTCGGGGTGCTGGATGCTCAGTACTCAGGGTGCTGGGTGCTCAGTGCTCAGGGTTCTGGGTGCTCAGTGCTCAGGGTGCTGGGTGCTAAGTACTCAGTATGCTGGGTGCTCAGTGCTCAGGGTGCTGGGTGCTCAGTGCTCGGGGTGCTGGGTGCTCAGTACTCAGGGTGCTCGGTGCTCAGTACTCAGGGTGCTGGGTGCTCAGTGCTCAGGGTGCTGTGTACTCAGTACTCAGGGTGCTGGGTGCTCGGTGCTCAGTATGCTGGGTGCTCAGTTCTCAGGGTGCTGGCTGCTCAGTACTCAGGGTGCTCGGTGCTCAGTACTCAGGGTACTGGCTGCTCAGTGCTCGGGGTGCTCAGTGCTTGGGGTGCTGGGTGCTCAGTTCTCAGGGTGCTCAGTGCTTGGGGTGTTGGGTGCTTAGTACTCAGGGTGCTGGGTGCTCAGTGCTCAGGGTGCTGGGTGCTCAGTACTCAGGGTGTTGGGTGCTCAGTACTCAGGGTGCTGGCTGCTCAGTGCTCGGAGTGCTGGGTGCTCAGTACTCGGGGTGCTCAGTGCTCAGTACTCAGGGTGCTGGGTGCTCAGTGCTCAGGGTGCTTGGTGCTCAGCGCTCGGGGTGCTGGCTGCTCAGTACTCAGGGTGCTCAGTGCTCAGTACTCAGGGTGCTGGGTGCTCAGTGCTCAGGGTGCTGTGTGCTCAGTACTCAGGGTGCTGGGTGCTCGGTGCTCAGTATGCTGGGTGCTCAGTACTCAGGGTGCTGGCAGCTCAGTACTCAGGGTGCTCGGTGCTCAGTACTCAGGGTGCTGGCTGCTCAGTGCTCGGGGTGCTCAGTGCTTGGGGTGCTGGGTGCTCAGTACTCAGGGTGCTCAGTGCTTGGGGTGTTGGGTGCTTAGTACTCAGGGTGCTGGGTGCTCAGTGCTCAGGGTGCTGGGTGCTCAGTACTCAGGGTGCTGGGTGCTCAGTACTCAGGGTGCTGGGTGCTCAGTGCTCGGGGTGCTGGGTGCTCAGTACTCGGGGTGCTCAGTGCTCAGTACTCAGGGTGCTGGGTGCTCAGTGCTCAGGGTGCTGGGTGCTCAGCGCTCGGGGTGCTGGCTGCTCTGTTCTCAGGTTGCTGGGTGCTCAGTACTCGGGGTGCTGGGTGCTCAGTGCTCGGGGTGCTGGGTGTCTCAGTGCTCAGGGTGCTGGGTGCTCAGTGCTCAGAGTGCTGGGTGCTCAGTACTCAGGGTGCTCGGTGCTCAGTACTCAGGGTGCTGGGTGCTCAGCGCTCAGGGTGCTCAGTGCTCAGTTCTCAGCGTGCTGGGTGCTCAGTGCTCAGGGTGCTCGGTGCTCAGTACTCAGGGTGCTCAGTGCTCAGTACTCAGCGTTCTTGGTGCTCAGTGCTCAGGGTGCTGGGTGCTCAGTACTCAGGGTGCTGGGTGCTTAGTACTCAGGGTGCTCGGTCCTCAGTGCTCAGGGTGCTGGGTGCTCAGTACTCAGGGTGCATGTGCTCAGTGCTCAGGGTGCTCAGTGCTCAGTACTCAGGGTGCTCAGTGCTCAGTGCTCTGGGTGCTGGGTGCTCAGTACTCAGGGTGCTGGGTGCTCAGTACTCAGTATGCTGGGTGCTCAGTGCTCGGGGTGCTCAGTACTCAGGGTGCTGTGTGTTCAGTGCTCAGGGTATTGGGTGCTCAGTACTCAGGGTACTTGGTGCTTAGTACTCAGGGTGCTGGGTGCTCAGTACTCCGGGTGCTGGGTGCTCAGTGCTCTAGGTGCTCTGTGCTCAGTGCTCAGGGTGCTGGGTGCTCAGTACTCTGGGTGCTCATTGCTCAGGGTGCTGGGTGCTCAGTACTCAGGGTGCTCAGTGCTCAGTACTCAGGGTGCTCAGTGCTCAGGACTCAGGTTGCTCAGGGCTCAGGGTACTGGGTGCTCACTGCTCGGGGAGATGGGTGCTCAGTGCTCAGGGTGCTGTGTGCTCAGTGCTCGGGGTGCTGGGTGCTCAGTACTCAGGGTACTGGGTGCTGAGTGCTATGGGTGCTGGGTGCTCAGTGCTCAGGGTGCTCGGTGCTTAGTACTCAGGGTGCTCGGTGCTCGGGGTGCTGTGTGCGCAGTGCTCGGGGTGCTGGGTGCTCAGTGCTCGGGGTGCTGGGTGCTCAGTGCTCGGGGTGCTGGGTGATCAGTGCTCGGGGTGCTGGGTGCTCAGTGCTCGGGGTGCTGGGTGCTCAGTACTCGGGGTGCTCGGTGCTCAGTACTCAGGGTGCTGGGTGCTCAGTGCTCAGGGTGCTGGGTGCTCAGTACTCAGGGTGCTGGGTGCTCGGTGCTCAGTACGCTGGGTGCTCAGTACTCAGGGTGCTGGCTGCTCAGTACTCAGGTTGCTCGGTGCTTAGTACTCAGGGTGCTGGGTGCTCAGAGCTCGGGGTGCTGGGTGCTCATTACTCAGGGTGCTGGGTGCTCAGTACTCAGGGTGCTCAGTGCTTGGGGTGCTGGGTGCTCAGTGCTCAGGGTGCTCAGTGCTTGGGGTGTTGGGTGCTCAGTGCTCAGTACTCAGGGTGCTCGGTGCTCAGTGCTCAGGGTGCTCAGTGGTCAGTACTCAGGGTGCTCAGTGCTCAGTGCTCTGGGTGCTGGGTGCTCAGTGCTCGGGGTGCTGGGTGTTCAGTGCTCAGGGTGCTGGGTGCTCAGTACTCAGGGTGCTGGCTGCTCAGTACTCAGGGTGCTCGGTGCTCAGTACTCAGGGTACTGGCTGCTCAGTGCTCGGGGTGCTCAGTGCTTGGGGTGCTGGGTGCTCAGTACTCAGGGTGCTCAGTGCTTGGGGTGTTGGGTGCTTAGTACTCAGGGTGATGGGTGCTCAGTGCTCAGGGTGCTGGGTGCTCAGTACTCAGGGTGCTGGGTGCTCAGTACTCAGGGTGCTGGGTGCTCAGTGCTCGGGGTGCTGGGTGCTCAGTACTCGGGGTGCTCAGTGCTCAGTACTCAGGGTGCTGGGTGCTCAGTGCTCAGGGTGCTGGGTGCTCAGCGCTCGGAGTGCTGGCTGCTCGGTTCTCAGGTTGCTGGGTGCTCAGTACTCGGGGTGCGGGGTGCTCAGTACTCAGGGTGCTGGGTGCTCATTCCTGGGGGTGCTGGGTGCTCAGTACTCAGTGTGCTGGGTGCTCATTGCTGAGGGTGCTGGCTGCTCGGTTCTCAGGTTGCTGGGTGCTCAGTACTCGGGGTGCCTGGTGCTCAGTACTCAGGGTGCTGGGTGCTCATTGCTGGGGGTGCTGGGTGCTCAGTGCTCAGGTTGCTGGGTGCTCAGTACTCGGGGTGCTCGGTGCTCAGTACTCAGGGTGCTGGGTGCTCATTGCTCGGGGTGCTGGGTGCTCAGTGCTCAGGGTGCTGGGTGCCCCATGCTCGGGGTGCTGGGTGCTCAGTACTCGGGGTGCTGGGTGCTCAGTGCTCAGGGTGCTGGGTCGCAGTGTTCGGGGTACTGGGTACTCAGTGCTCAGTACACAGGGTGCTGGGTGCTCAGTGCTCGGGGTGCTGTGTGCTCAGTGCTCAGTACTCAGGGTGCTGGGTGCTCAGTGCTCGGGGTGCTGGGTGCTCAGTACTCAGGGAGCTGGGTGCTCAGTACTCAGGGTGCTGGGTGCTCATTACTCAGGGTGCTGGGTGCTCAGTACTCAGGGTGCTCAGTGCTTGGGGTGCTGGGTGCTCAGTGCTCAGGGTGCTCAGTGCTTGGGGTGTTGGGTGCTCAGTGCTCAGTACTCAGGGTGCTCGGTGCTCAGTGCTCAGGGTGCTCAGTGCTCAGTGCTCTGGGTGCTGGGTGCTCAGTGCTCGGGGTGCTGGGTGTTCAGTGCTCAGGGTGCTGGGTGCTCAGTACTCAGGGTGCTCAGTGCTCAGGGTGCTGGGTGCTCAGTGCTCGGGTGCTGGGTACTCAGTGCTCAGTCCACAGGGTGCTGGGTGCTCAGTGCTCGGGGTGCTGGGTGCTCAGTGCTCAGTACTCAGGGTGCTGGGTGCTCAGTGCTCGGGGTGCTGGATGCTCAGTACTCAGGGTGCTGGGTGCTCAGTGCTCAGGGTTCTGGGTGCTCAGTGCTCAGGGTGCTGGGTGCTAAGTACTCAGTATGCTGGGTGCTCAGTGCTCAGGGTGCTGGGTGCTCAGTGCTCGGGGTGCTGGGTGCTCAGTACTCAGGGTGCTCGGTGCTCAGTACTCAGGGTGCTGGGTGCTCAGTGCTCAGGGTGCTGTGTACTCAGTACTCAGGGTGCTGGGTCCTCGGTGCTCAGTATGCTGGGTGCTCAGTTCTCAGGGTGCTGGCTGCTCAGTACTCAGGGTGCTCGGTGCTCAGTACTCAGGGTACTGGCTGCTCAGTGCTCGTGGTGCTCAGTGCTTGGGGTGCTGGGTGCTCAGTTCACAGGGTGCTCAGTGCTTGGGGTGTTGGGTGCTTAGTACTCAGGGTGCTGGGTGCTCAGTGCTCAGGGTGCTGGGTGCTCAGTACTCAGGGTGTTGGGTGCTCAGTACTCAGGGTGCTGGCTGCTCAGTGCTCGGAGTGCTGGGTGCTCAGTACTCGGGGTGCTCAGTGCTCAGTACTCAGGGTGCTGGGTGCTCAGTGCTCAGGGTGCTTGGTGCTCAGCGCTCGGGGTGCTGGCTGCTCGGTTCTCAGGTTGCTGGGTGCTCAGTACTCGGGGTGCTGGGTGCTCAGTACTCAGGGTGCTGGGTGCTCCTTGCTGGGGGTGCTGGGTGCTCAGTAGTCAGGGTGCTGGGTGCTCATTGCTGGGGGTGCTGGCTGCTCGGTTCTCAGGTTGCTGGGTGCTCAGTACTCGGGGTGCTGGGTGCTCAGTACTCAGGGTGCTGGGTGCTCATTGCTGGGGGTGCTGGGTGCTCAGTGCTCAGGTTGCTGGGTGCTCAGTACTCGGGGTGCTCGGTGCTCAGTACTCAGGGTGCTGGGTGCTCATTGCTCGGGGTGCTGGGTGCTCAGTGCTCAGGGTGCTGGGTGCCCCATGCTCGGGGTGCTGGGTGCTCAGTACTCGGGGTGCTGGGTGCTCAGTGCTCAGGGTGCTGGGTCGCAGTGCTCTGGGTACTGGGTACTCAGTGCTCAGTACACAGGGTGCTGGGTGCTCAGTGATCGGGGTGCTGTGTGCTCAGTGCTCAGTACTCAGGGTGCTGGGTGATCAGTGCTCGGGGTGCTGGGTGCTCAGTACTCAGGGAGCTGGGTGCTCAGTACTCAGGGTGCTGGGTGCTCATTACTCAGGGTGCTGGGTGCTCAGTACTCAGGGTGCTCAGTGCTTGGGGTGTTGGGTGCTCAGTGCTCAGTACTCAGGGTGCTCGGTGCTCAGTGCTCAGGGTGCTCAGTGCTCAGTACTCAGGGTGCTCAGGGCTCAGTGCTCTGGGTGCTGGGTGCTCAGTGCTCAGGGTGCTGGGTGCTCAGTGCTCAGGGTGCTGGGTGCTCAGTCCTCAGGGTGCTCAGTGCTCAGGGTGCTGGGTGCTCAGTGCTCGGGGTGCTGGGTACTCAGTGCTCAGTACACAGGGTGCTGGGTGCTCAGTGCTCGGGGTGCTGGGTGCTCAGTGCTCAGTACTCAGGGTGCTGGGTGCTCAGTGTTCGGGGTGCTGGATGCTCAGTACTCAGGGTGCTGGGTGCTCAGTGCTGTGGGTGCTGGGTGCTCAGTACTCAGGGTGCTGGGTGCTCAGTACGCAGTATGCTGGGTGCTCAGTGCTCAGGGTGCTGGGTGCTCAGTGCTCGGGGTGCTGGGTGCTCAGTACTCAGGGTGCTCGGTGCTCAGTACTCAGGGTGCTGGGTGCTCAGTGCTCAGGGTGCTGTGTGCTCAGTACTCAGGGTGCTGGGTGCTCAGTACTCAGGGTGCTGGGTGCTCAGTGTTCGGGGTGCTGGGTGCTCAGTACTCAGGGTGCTCGGTGCTCAGTACTCAGGGTGCTGGGTGCTCAGTGCTCAGGGTGCTGTGTGCTCAGTACTCAGGGTGCTGGGTGCTCGGTGCTCAGTATGCTGGGTGCTCAGTACTCAGGGTGCTGGCTGCTCAGTACTCAGGTTGCTCGGTGCTTAGTACTCAGGGTGCTGGGTGCTCAGAGCTCGGGGTGCTGGGTGCTCATTACTCAGGGTGCTGGGTGCTCAGTACTCAGGGTGCTCAGTGCTTGGGGTGCTGGGTGCTCAGTGCTCAGGGTGCTCAGTGCTTGGAGTGTTGGGTGCTCAGTGCTCAGTACTCAGGGTGCTCGGTGCTCAGTGCTCAGGGTGCTCAGTGCTCAGTACTCAGGGTGCTCAGTGCTCAGTGCTCTGGGTGCTGGGTGCTCAGTGCTCGGGGTGCTGGGTGCTCAGTACTCAGGGTGCTGGGTGCTCAGTACTCAGGGTGCTCAGTGCTCAGGGTGCTGGGTGCTCAGTGCTCGGGATGCTGGGTACTCAGTGCTCAGTACACAGGGTGCTGGGTGCTCAGTGCTCGGGGTGCTGGGTGCTCAGTGCTCAGTACTCAGGGTGCTGGGTGCTCAGTGCTCGGGGTGCTGGATGGTCAGTACTCAGGGTGCTGGGTGCTCAGTGCTCAGGGTGCTGGGTGCTCAGTGCTCAGGGTGCTGGGTGCTCAGTACTCAGTATGCTGGGTGCTCAGTGCTCAGGGTGCTGGGTGCTCAGTGCTCGGGGTGCTGGGTGCTCAGTACTCAGGGTGCTCGGTGCTCAGTACTCAGGGTGCTGGGTGCTCAGTGCTCAGGGTGCTGTGTGCTCAGTACTCAGGGTGCTGGGTGCTCGGTGCTCAGTATGCTGGGTGCTCAGTTCTCAGGGTGCTGGCTGCTCAGTACTCAGGGTGCTCGGTGCTCAGTACTCAGGGTACTGGCTGCTCAGTGCTCGGGGTGCTCAGTGCTTGGGGTGCTGGGTGCTCAGTACTCAGGGTGCTCAGTGCTTGGGGTGTTGGGTGCTTAGTACTCAGGGTGCTGGGTGCTCAGTGCTCAGGGTGCTGGGTGCTCAGTACTCAGGGTGCTGGGTGCTCAGTACTCAGGGTGCTGGGTGCTCAGTGCTCGGGGTGCAGGGTGCTCAGTACTCGGGGTGCTCAGTGCTCAGTACTCAGGGTGCTGGGTGCTCAGTGCTCAGGGTGCTGGGTGCTCAGCGCTCGGAGTGCTGGCTGCTCGGTTCTCAGGTTGCTGGGTGCTCAGTACTCGGGGTGCGGGGTGCTCAGTACTCGGGGTGCTGGGTGCTCATTGCTGGGGGTGCTGGGTGCTCAGTACTCAGGGTGCTGGGTGCTCATTGCTGAGGGTGCTGGCTGCTCGGTTCTCAGGTTGCTGGGTGCTCAGTACTCGGGGTGCCTGGTGCTCAGTACTCAGGGTGCTGGGTGCTCATTGCTGGGGGTGCTGGGTGCTCAGTGCTCAGGTTGCTGGGTGCTCAGTACTCGGGGTGCTCGGTGCTCAGTACTCAGGGTGCTGGGTGCTCATTGCTCGGGGTGCTGGGTGCTCAGTGCTCAGGGTGCTGGGTGCCCCATGCTCGGGGTGCTGTGTGCTCAGTACTCGGGGTGCTGGGTGCTCAGTGCTCAGGGTGCTGGGTCGCAGTGCTCGGGGTACTGGGTACTCAGTGCTCAGTACACAGGGTGCTGGGTGCTCAGTGCTCGGGGTGCTGTGTGCTCAGTGCTCAGTACTCAGGGTGCTGGGTGCTCAGTGCTCGGGGTGCTGGGTGCTCAGTACTCAGGGAGCTGGGTGCTCAGTACTCAGGGTGCTGGGTGCTCATTACTCAGGGTGCTGGGTGCTCAGTACTCAGGGTGCTCAGTGCTTGGGGTGCTGGGTGCTCAGTGCTCAGGGTGCTCAGTGCTTGGGGTGTTGGGTGCTCAGTGCTCAGTACTCAGGGTGCTCGGTGCTCAGTGCTCAGGGTGCTCAGTGCTCAGTGCTCTGGGTGCTGGGTGCTCAGTGCTCGGGCTGCTGGGTGTTCAGTGCTCAGGGTGCTGGGTGCTCAGTACTCAGGGTGCTCAGTGCTCAGGGTGCTGGGTGCTCAGTGCTCGGGGTGCTGGGTACTCAGTGCTCAGTACACAGGGTGCTGGGTGCTCAGTGATCGGGGTGCTGGGTGCTCAGTGCTCAGTACTCAGGGTGCTGGGTGCTCAGTGCTCGGGGTGCTGGATGCTCAGTACTCAGGGTGCTGGGTGCTCAGTGCTCAGGGTGCTGGGTGCTCAGTGCTCAGGGTGCTGGGTGCTCAGTACTCAGTATGCTGGGTGCTCAGTGCTCAGGGTGCTGGGTGCTCAGTGCTCGGGGTGCTGGGTGCTCAGTACTCAGGGTGCTCGGTGCCCAGTACTCAGGGTGCTGGGTGCTCAGTGCTCAGGGTGCTGGGTGCTCAGTTCTCAGGGTGCTGGCTGCTCAGTACTCAGGGTGCTCGGTGCTCAGTACTCAGGGTACTGGCTGCTCAGTCCTCGGGGTGCTCAGTGCTTGGGCTGCTGGGTGCTCAGTTCTCAGGGTGCTCAGTGCTTGGGGTGTTGGGTGCTTAGTACTCAGGGTGCTGGGTGCTCAGTGCTCAGGGTGCTGGGTGCTCAATACTCAGGGTGTTGGGTGCTCAGTACTCAGGGTGCTGGCTGCTCAGTGCTCGGGGTGCTGCGTGCTCAGTACTCGGGGTGCTCAGTGCTCAGTACTCAGGGTGCTGGGTGCTCAGTGCTCAGGGTGCTTGGTGCTCAGCGCTCGGGGTGCTGGCTGCTCGGTTCTCAGGTTGCTGGGTGCTCAGTACTCGGGGTGCTGGGTGCTCAGTACTCAGTGTGCTGGGTGCTCATTCCTGGGGGTGCTGGGTGCTCAGTACTCAGGGTGCTGGGTGCTCATTGCTGCGGGTGCTGGCTGCTCGGTTCTCAGGTTGCTGGGTGCTCAGTACTCGGGGTGCTGGGTGCTCAGTACTCAGGGTGCTGGGTGCTCATTGCTGGGGGTGCTGGGTGCTCAGTGCTCAGGTTGCTGGGTGCTCAGTACTCGGGGTGCTCGGTGCTCAGTACTCAGGGTGCTGGGTGCTCATTGCTCGGGGTGCTGGGTGCTCAGTGCTCAGGGTGCTGGGTGCCCCATGCTCGGGGTGCTGGGTGCTCAGTACTCGGGGTGCTCTGTGCTCAGTGCTCAGGGTGCTGGGTCGCAGTGCTCGGGGTACTGGGTACTCAGAGCTCAGTACACAGGGTGCTGGGTGCTCAGTGCTCGGGGTGCTGTGTGCTCAGTGCTCAGTACTCAGGGTGCTGGGTGCTCAGTGCTCGGGGTGCTGGGTGCTCAGTACTCAGGGAGCTGGGTGCTCAGTACTCAGGGTGCTGGGTGCTCATTACTCAGGGTGCTGGGTGCTCAGTACTCAGGGTGCTCAGTGCTTGGGGTGCTGGGTGCTCAGTGCTCAGGGTGCTCAGTGCTTGGGGTGTTGGGTGCTCAGTGCTCAGTACTCAGGGTGCTCGGTGCTCAGTGCTCAGGGTGCTCAGTGCTCAGTACTCAGGGTGCTCAGGGCTCAGTGCTCTGGGTGCTGGGTGCTCAGTGCTCAGGGTGCTGGGTGCTCAGTTCTCAGGGTGCTGGGTGCTCAGTCCTCAGGGTGCTCAGTGCTCAGGTTGCTGGGTGCTCAGTGCTCGGGGTGCTGGGTACTCAGTGCTCAGTACACAGGGTGCTGGGTGCTCAGTGCTCGGCCTGCTGGGTGCTCAGTGCTCAGTACTCAGGGTGCTGGGTGCTCAGTGCTCGGGGTGCTGGATGCTCAGTACTCAGGGTGCTGGGTGCTCAGTGCTCTGGGTGCTGGGTGCTCAGTACTCAGGGTGCTGGGTGCTCAGTACGCAGTATGCTGGGTGCTCAGTGCTCAGGGTGCTGGGTGCTCAGTGCTCGGGGTGCTGGGTGCTCAGTACTCAGGGTGCTCGGTGCTCAGTACTCAGGGTGCTGGGTGCTCAGTGCTCAGGGTGCTGTGTGCTCTGTACTCAGGGTGCTGGGTGCTCGGTGCTCAGTATGCTGGGTGCTCAGTACTCAGGGTGCTGGCTGCTCAGTACTCAGTGTGCTCGGTGCTCAGTACTCAGGGTGCTGGCTGCTCAGTGCTCGGGGTGCTCAGTGCTTGGGGTGCTGGGTGCTCAGTACTCTGGGTGCTCAGTGCTTGGGGTGTTGGGTGCTTAGTACTCAGGGTGCTGGGTGCTCAGTGCTCAGGGTGCTGGGTGCTCAGTACTCAGGGGGCTGGGTGCTCAGTACTCAGGGTGCTGGGTGCTCAGTGCTCGGGGTGCTGTGTGCTCAGTACTCGGGGTGCTCAGTGCTCAGTACTCAGGGTGCTGGGTGCTCAGTGCTCAGGGTGCTTGGTGCTCAGCGCTCGGGGTGCTGGCTGCTCGGTTCTCAGGTTGCTGGGTGCTCAGTACTCGGGGTGCTGGGTGCTCAGTACTCAGGGTGCTGGGTGCTCATTGCTGGGGGTGCTGGGTGCTCAGTACTCAGGGTGCTGGGTGCTCATTGCTGGGGGTGCTGGCTGCTCGGTTCTCAGGTTGCTGGGTGCTCAGTACTCGGGGTGATGGGTGCTCAGTACTCAGGGTGCTGGGTGCTTATTGCTGGGGGTGCTGGGTGCTCAGTGCTCAGGTTGCTGGGTGCTCAGTACTCGGGGTGCTCGGTGCTCAGTACTCAGGGTGCTGGGTGCTCATTGCTCGGGGTGCTGGGTGCTCAGTGCTCAGGGTGCTGGGTGCCCCATGCTCGGGGTGCTGGGTGCTCAGTACTCGGGGTGCTGGGTGCTCAGTGCTCAGGGTGCTGGGTCGCAGTGCTCGGGGTACTGGGTACTCAGTGCTCAGTACACAGGGTGCTGGGTGCTCAGTGCTCGGGGTGCTGTGTGCTCAGTGCTCAGTACTCAGGGTGCTGGGTGCTCAGTGCTCGGGGTGCTGGGTGCTCAGTACTCAGGGAGCTGGGTGCTCAGTACTCAGGGTGCTGGGTGCTCATTACTCAGGGTGCTGGGTGCTCAGTACTCAGGGTGCTCAGTGCTTGGGGTGCTGGGTGCTCAGTGCTCAGGGTGCTCAGTGCTTGGGGTGTTGGGTGCTCAGTGCTCAGTACTCAGGGTGCTCGGTGCTCAGTGCTCAGGGTGCTCAGTGCTCAGTACTCAGGGTGCTCAGTGCTCAGTGCTCTGGGTGCTGGGTGCTCAGTGCTCGGGGTGCTGGGTGCTCAGTGCTCAGGGTGCTGGGTGCTCAGTACTCAGGGTGCTCAGTGCTCAGGGTGCTGGGTGCTCAGTGCTCGGGGTGCTGGGTAATCAGTGCTCAGTACACAGGGTGCTGGGTGCTCAGTGCTCGGGGTGCTGGGTGCTCAGTGCTCAGTACTCAGGGTGCTGGGTGCTCAGTGCTCGGGGTGCTGGATGCTCAGTACTCAGGGTGCTGGGTGCTCAGTGCTCAGGGTACTGGGTGCTCAGTACTCAGGGTGCTGGGTGCTCAGTACGCAGTATGCTGGGTGCTCAGTGCTCAGGGTGCTGGGTGCTCTGTGCTCGGGGTGCTGGGTGCTCAGTACTCGGGGTGCTCGGTGCTCAGTACTCAGGGTGCTGGGTGCTCAGTGCTCAGGGTGCTGGGTGCTCAGTACTCAGGGTGCTGGGTGCTCGGTGCTCAGTACGCTGTGTGCTCAGTACTCAGGGTGCTGGCTGCTCAGTACTCAGGTTGCTCGGTGCTTAGTACTCAGGGTGCTGGGTGCTCAGAGCTCGGGGTGCTGGGTGCTCATTACTCAGGGTGCTGGGTGCTCAGTACTCAGGGTGCTCAGTGCTTGGGGTGCTGTGTGCTCAGTGCTCAGGGTGCTCAGTGCTTGGGGTGTTGGGTGCTCAGTGCTCAGTACTCAGGGTGCTCGGTGCTCAGTGCTCAGGGTGCCCAGTGCTCAGTACTCAGGGTGCTCAGTGCTCAGTGCTCTGGGTGCTGGGTGCTCAGTGCTCGGGGTGCTGGGTGCTCAGTACTAAGGGTGCTGGGTGCTCAGTACTCAGGGTGCTGGGTGCTCAGTACTCAGGGTGCTCAGTGCTCAGGGTGCTGGGTGCTCAGTGCTCGGGGTGCTGGGTACTCAGTGCTCAGTACACAGGGTGCTGGGTGCTCAGTGCTCGGGGTGCTGGGTGCTCAGTGCTCAGTACTCAGGGTGCTGGGTGCTCAGTGCTCGGGGTGCTGGATGCTCAGTACTCAGGGTGCTGGGTGCTCAGTGCTCAGGGTGCTGGGTGCTCAGTGCTCAGGGTGCTGGTTGCTCAGTACTCAGTATGCTGGGTGCTCAGTGCTCAGGGTGCTGGGTGCTCAGTGCTCGGGGTGCTGGGTGCTCAGTACTCAGGGTGCTCGGTGCTCAGTACTCAGGGTGCTGGGTGCTCAGTGCTCAGGGTGCTGTGTGCTCAGTACTCAGGGTGCTGGGTGCTCGGTGCTCAGTATGCTGGGTGCTCAGTTCTCAGGGTGCTGGCTGCTCAGTACTCAGGGTGCTCGGTGCTCAGTACTCAGGGTACTGGCTGCTCAGTGCTCGGGGTGCTCAGTGCTTGGGGTGCTGGGTGCTCAGTACTCAGGGTGCTCAGTGCTTGGGGTGTTGGGTGCTTAGTACTCAGGGTGCTGGGTGCTCAGTGCTCAGGGTGCTGGGTGCTCAGTACTCAGGGTGCTGGGTGCTCAGTACTCAGGGTGCTGGGTGCTCAGTGCTCGGGGTGCTGGGTGCTCAGTACTCGGGGTGCTCAGTGCTCAGTACTCAGGGTGCTGGGTGCTCAGTGCTCAGGGTGCTGGGTGTTCAGCGCTCGGGGTGCTGGCTGCTCGGTTCTCAGGTTGCTGGGTGCTCAGTACTCGGGGTGCTGGGTGCTCAGTACTCAGGGTGCTGGGTGCTCATTGCTGGGGGTGCTGGGTGCTCAGTACTCAGGGTGCTGGGTGCTCATTGCTGGGGGTGCTGGCTGCTCGGTTCTCAGGTTGCTGCGTGCTCAGTACTCGGGGTGCTGGGTGCTCAGTACTCAGGGTGCTGGGTGCTCATTGCTGGGGGTGCTGGGTGCTCAGTGCTCAGGTTGCTGGGTGCTCAGTACTCGGGGTGCTCGGTGCTCAGTACTCAGGGTGCTGGGTGCTCATTGCTCGGGGTGCTGGGTGCTCAGTGCTCAGGGTGCTGGGTGCCCCATGCTCGGGGTGCTGGGTGCTCAGTACTCGGGGTGCTGGATGCTCAGTGCTCAGGGTGCTGGGTCGCAGTGCTCGGGGTACTGGGTACTCAGTGCTCAGTACACAGGGTGCTGGGTTCTCAGTGCTCGGGGTGCTGTGTGCTCAGTGCTCAGTACTCAGGGTTCTGGGTGCTCAGTGCTCGGGGTGCTGGGTGTTCAGTGCTCAGGGTGCTGGGTGCTCAGTCCTCAGTACACAGGGTGCTGGGTGCTCAGTGCTCGGGGTGCTGTGTGCTCAGTGCTCAGTACTCAGGGTTCTGGGTGCTCAGTGCTCGGGGTGCTGGGTGTTCAGTGCTCAGGGTGCTGTGTGCTCAGTGCTCAGTACTCAGGGAGCTGGGTGCTCAGTACTCACGGTGCTGGGTGCTCATTACTCAGGGTGCTGGGTGCTCAGTACTCAGGGTGCTCAGTGCTTGGGGTGCTGGGTGCTCAGTGCTCAGGGTGCTCATTGCTTGGTGTGTTGGGGGCTCAGTGCTCAGTACACAGGGTGCTCGGTGCTCAGTGCTCAGGGTGCTCAGTGCTCAGTACTCAGGGTGCTCAGTGCTCAGTGCTCTGGGTGCTGGGTGCTCAGTGCTCGGGGTGCTGGGTGTTCAGTGCTCAGGGTGCTGGGTGCTCAGTCCTCAGGGTGCTCAGTGCTCAGGGTGCTGGGTGCTCAGTGCTCGGGGTGCTGGGTACTCAGTGCTCAGTACAGAGGGTGCTGGGTGCTCTGTGCTCGGGGTGCTGGGTGCTCAGTTCTCAGTACTCATTGTGCTGGGTGCTCAGTGCTCGGGGTGCTGGATGCTCAGTACTCAGGGTGCTGGGTGCTCAGTGCTCGGGGTGCTGGGTGCTCAGTAATCAGGGTGCTGGGTGCTCAGTACGCAGTATGCTGGGTGCTCAGTGCTCAGGGTGCTGTGTGCTCAGTGCTTGGGGTGCTGGGTGCTCAGTACTCAGGGTGCTCGGTGCTCAGTACTCAGGGTGCTGGGTGCTCAGTGCTCAGGGTGCTGTGTGCTCAGTACTCAGGGTGCTGGGTGCTCGGTGCTCAGTATGCTGGGTGCTCAGTACTCAGGCTGCTGGCTGCTCAGTACTCAGGGTGCTCGGTGCTCAGTACTCAGGGTGCTGGCTGCTCAGTGCTCGGGGTGCTCAGTGCTTGGGGTCCTGGGTGCTCAGTACTCTGGGTGCTCAGTGCTTGGGGTGTTGGGTGCTTAGTACTCAGGGTGCTGGGTGCTCAGTGCTCAGGGTGCTGGGTGCTCAGTACTCAGGGGGCTGGGTGCTCAGTACTCAGGGTGCTGGGTGCTCAGTGCTCGGGGTGCTGGGTGCTCAGTACTCGGGGTGCTCAGTGCTCAGTACTCAGGGTGCTGGGTGCTCAGTGCTCAGGGTGCTGGGTGCTCAGCGCTCGGGGTGCTGGCTGCTCGGTTCTGAGGTTGCTGGGTGCTCAGTACTCGGGGTGCTGGGTGCTCAGTACTCAGGGTGCTGGGTGCTCATTGCTGGGGGTGCTGGGTGCTCAGTACTCAGGGTGCTGGGTGCTCATTGCTGGGGGTGCTGGCTGCTCGGTTCTCAGGTTGCTGGGTACTCAGTACTCGGGGTGCTGGGTGCTCAGTACTCAGGGTGCTGGGTGCTCATTGCTGGGGGTGCTGGGTGCTCAGTGCTCAGGTTGCTGGGTGCTCAGTACTCGGGGTGCTCGGTGCTCAGTACTCATGGTGCTGGGTGCTCATTGCTCGGGGTGCTGGGTGCTCAGTGCTCAGGGTGCTGGGTGCCCCATGCTCGGGGTGCTGGGTGCTCAGTACTCGGGGTGCTGGGTGCTCAGTGCTCAGGGTGCTGGGTCGCAGTGCTCGGGGTACTGGGTACTCAGTGCTCAGTACACAGGGTGCTGGGTGCTCAGTGCTCGGGGTGCTGTGTGCTCAGTGCTCAGTACTCAGGGTGCTGGGTGCTCAGTGCTCGGGGTGCTGGGTGCTCAGTACTCAGGGAGCTGGGTGCTCAGTACTCAGGGTGCTGCGTGCTCATTGCTGGGGGTGCTGGGTGCTCAGTGCTCAGGTTGCTGGGTGCTCAGTACTCGGGGTGCTCAGTGCTCAGTACTCAGGGTGCTGGGTGCTCATTGCTCGGGGTGCTGGGTGCTCAGTGCTCAGGGTGCTGGGTGCCCCATGCTCGGGGTGCTGGGTGCTCAGTACTCGGGGTGCTGGGTGCTCAGTGCTCAGGGTGCTGGGTCGCAGTGCTCGGGGTACTGGGTACTCAGAGCTCAGTACACAGGGTGCTGGGTGCTCAGTGCTCGGGGTGCTGTGTGCTCAGTGCTCAGTATTCAGGGTGCTGGGTGCTCAGTGCTCGGGGTGCTGGGTGCTCAGTACTCAGGGAGCTGGGTGCTCAGTACTCAGGGTGCTGGGTGCTCATTACTCAGGGTGCTGGGTGCTCAGTACTCAGGGTGCTCAGTGCTTGGGGTGCTGGGTGCTCACTACTCAGGGTGCTGGGTGCTCAGTACTCAGGGTGCTCAGTGCTTGGGGTGCTGGGTGCTCAGTGCTCAGGGTGCTCAGTGCTTGGGGTGTTGGGTGCTCAGTGCTCAGTACTCAGGGTGCTGGGTGCTCGGTGCTCAGTACGCTGTGTGCTCAGTACTCAGGGTGCTGGCTGCTCAGTACTCAGGTTGCTCGGTGCTTAGTACTCAGGGTGCTGGGTGCTCAGAGCTCGGGGTGCTGGGTGCTCATTACTCAGGGTGCTGGGTGCCCAGTACTCAGGGTGCTCAGTGCTTGGGGTGCTGTGTGCTCAGTGCTCAGGGTGCTCAGTGCTTGGGGTGTTGGGTGCTCAGTGCTCAGTACTCAGGGTGCTCGGTGCTCAGTGCTCAGGGTGCTCAGTGCTGAGTACTCAGGGTGCTCAGTGCTCAGTGCTCTGGGTGCTGGGTGCTCAGTGCTCGGGGTGCTGGGTGTTCAGTGCTCAGGGTGCTGGGTGCTCAGTCCTCAGGGTGCTCAGTGCTCAGGGTGCTGGGTGCTCAGTGCTCGGGGTGCTGGGTACTCAGTGCTCAGTACAGAGGGTGCTGGGTGCTCTGTGCTCGGGGTGCTGGGTGCTCAGTGCTCAGTACTCATTGTGCTGGGTGCTCAGTGCTCGGGGTGCTGGATGCTCAGTACTCAGGGTGCTGGGTGCTCAGTGCTCGGGGTGCTGGGTGCTCAGTAATCAGGGTGCTGGGTGCTCAGTACGCAGTATGCTGGGTGCTCAGTGCTCAGGGTGCTGTGTGCTCAGTGCTTGGGGTGCTGGGTGCTCAGTACTCAGGGTGCTCGGTGCTCAGTACTCAGGGTGCTGGGTGCTCAGTGCTCAGGGTGCTGTGTGCTCAGTACTCAGGGTGCTGGGTGCTCGGTGCTCAGTATGCTGGGTGCTCAGTACTCAGGCTGCTGGCTGCTCAGTACTCAGGGTGCTCGGTGCTCAGTACTCAGGGTGCTGGCTGCTCAGTGCTCGGGGTGCTCAGTGCTTGGGGTCCTGGGTGCTCAGTACTCTGGGTGCTCAGTGCTTGGGGTGTTGGGTGCTTAGTACTCAGGGTGCTGGGTGCTCAGTGCTCAGGGTGCTGGGTGCTCAGTACTCAGGGGGCTGGGTGCTCAGTACTCAGGGTGCTGGGTGCTCAGTGCTCGGGGTGCTGGGTGCTCAGTACTCGGGGTGCTCAGTGCTCAGTACTCAGGGTGCTGGGTGCTCAGGGCTCAGGGTGCTGGGTGCTCAGCGCTCGGGGTGCTGGCTGCTCGGTTCTGAGGTTGCTGGGTGCTCAGTACTCGGGGTGCTGGGTGCTCAGTACTCAGGGTGCTGGGTGCTCATTGCTGGGGGTGCTGGGTGCTCAGTACTCAGGGTGCTGGGTGCTCATTGCTGGGGGTGCTGGCTGCTCGGTTCTCAGGTTGCTGGGTACTCAGTACTCGGGGTGCTGGGTGCTCAGTACTCAGGGTGCTGGGTGCTCATTGCTGGGAGTGCTGGGTGCTCAGTGCTCAGGTTGCTGGGTGCTCAGTACTCGGGGTGCTCGGTGCTCAGTACTCAGGGTGCTGGGTGCTCATTGCTCGGGGTGCTGGGTGCTCAGTGCTCAGGGTGCTGGGTGCCCCATGCTCGGGGTGCTGGGTGCTCAGTACTCGGGGTGCTGGGTGCTCAGTGCTCAGGGTGCTGGGTCGCAGTGCTCGGGGTACTGGGTACTCAGTGCTCAGTACACAGGGTGCTGGGTGCTCAGTGCTCGGGGTGCTGTGTGCTCAGTGCTCAGTACTCAGGGTGCTGGGTGCTCAGTGCTCGGGGTGCTGGGTGCTCAGTACTCAGGGAGCTGGGTGCTCAGTACTCAGGGTGCTGGGTGCTCATTGCTGGGGGTGCTGGGTGCTCAGTGCTCAGGTTGCTGGGTGCTCAGTACCCGGGGTGCTCAGTGCTCAGTACTCAGGGTGCTGGGTGCTCATTGCTCGGGGTGCTGGGTGCTCAGTGCTCAGGGTGCTGGGTGCCCCATGCTCGGGGTGCTGGGTGCTCAGTACTCGGGGTGCTGGGTGCTCAGTGCTCAGGGTGCTGGGTCGCAGTGCTCGGGGTACTGGGTACTCAGAGCTCAGTACACAGGGTGCTGGGTGCTCAGTGCTCGGGGTGCTGTGTGCTCAGTGCTCAGTATTCAGGGTGCTGGGTGCTCAGTGCTCGGGGTGCTGGGTGCTCAGTACTCAGGGAGCTGGGTGCTCAGTACTCAGGGTGCTGGGTGCTCATTACTCAGGGTGCTGGGTGCTCAGTACTCAGGGTGCTCAGTGCTTGGGGTGCTGGGTGCTCAGTGCTCAGGGTGCTCAGTGCTTGGGGTGTTGGGTGCTCAGTGCTCAGTACTCAGGGTGCTCGGTGCTCAGTGCTCAGGGTGCTCAGTGCTCAGTACTCAGGGTGCTCAGTGCTCAGTGCTCTGGGTGCTGGGTGCTCAGTGCTCGGGTTGCTGGGTGCTCAGTGCTCAGGGTGCTGGGTGCTCAGTACTCAGGGTGCTCAGTGCTCAGGGTGCTGGGTGCTCAGTGCTCGGGGTGCTGGGTACTCAGTGCTCAGTACACAGGGTGCTGGGTGCTCAGTGCTCGGGGTGCTGGGTGCTCAGTGCTCAGTACTCAGGGTGCTGGGTGCTCAGTGCTCGGGGTGCTGGATGCTCAGTACTCAGGGTGCTGGGTGCTCAGTGCTCAGTACGCTGGGTGCTCAGTACTCAGGGTGCTGGGTGCTCAGTACGCAGTATGCTGGGTGCTCAGTGCTCAGGGTGCTGGGTGCTCAGTGCTCGGGGTGCTGGGTGCTCAGTACTCGGGGTGCTCGGTGCTCAGTACTCAGGGTGCTGGGTGCTCTGTGCTCAGGGTGCTGGGTGCTCAGTACTCAGGGTGCTGGGTGCTCGGTGCTCAGTACGCTGGGTGCTCAGTACTCAGGGTGCTGGCTGCTCAGTACTCAGGTTGCCCGGTGCTTAGTACTCAGGGTGCTGGGTGCTCAGTGCTCGGGGTGCTGGGTGCTCACTACTCAGGGTGCTGGGTGCTCAGTACTCAGGGTGCTCAGTGCTTGGGGTGCTGGGTGCTCAGTGCTCAGGGTGCTCAGTGCTTGGGGTGTTGGGTGCTCAGTGCTCAGTACTCAGGGTGCTGGGTGCTCATTGCTCGGGGTGCTGGGTGCTCATTGCTCGGGGTGCTGGGTGCTCATTGCTCGGGGTGCTGGGTGCTCAGTGCTCAGGGTGCTGGGTGCCCCATGCTCGGGGTGCTGGGTGCTCAGTACTCGGGGTGCTGGGTGCTCAGTGCTCAGGGTGCTGGGTCGCAGTGCTCGGGGTACTGGGTACTCAGTGCTCAGTACACAGGGTGCTGGGTGCTCAGTGCTCGGGGTGCTGTGTGCTCAGTGCTCAGTACTCAGGGTGCTGGGTGCTCAGTGCTCGGGGTGCTGGGTGCTCAGTACTCAGGGAGCTGGGTGCTCAGTACTCAGGGTGCTGGGTGCTCATTGCTGGGGGTGCTGGGTGCTCAGTGCTCAGGTTGCTGGGTGCTCAGTACCCGGGGTGCTCAGTGCTCAGTACTCAGGGTGCTGGGTGCTCATTGCTCGGGGTGCTGGGTGCTCAGTGCTCAGGGTGCTGGGTGCCCCATGCTCGGGGTGCTGGGTGCTCAGTACTCGGGGTGCTGGGTGCTCAGTGCTCAGGGTGCTGGGTCGCAGTGCTCGGGGTACTGGGTACTCAGAGCTCAGTACACAGGGTGCTGGGTGCTCAGTGCTCGGGGTGCTGTGTGCTCAGTGCTCAGTATTCAGGGTGCTGGGTGCTCAGTGCTCGGGGTGCTGGGTGCTCAGTACTCAGGGAGCTGGGTGCTCAGTACTCAGGGTGCTGGGTGCTCATTACTCAGGGTGCTGGGTGCTCAGTACTCAGGGTGCTCAGTGCTTGGGGTGCTGGGTGCTCAGTGCTCAGGGTGCTCAGTGCTTGGGGTGTTGGGTGCTCAGTGCTCAGTACTCAGGGTGCTCGGTGCTCAGTGCTCAGGGTGCTCAGTGCTCAGTACTCAGGGTGCTCAGTGCTCAGTGCTCTGGGTGCTGGGTGCTCAGTGCTCGGGTTGCTGGGTGCTCAGTGCTCAGGGTGCTGGGTGCTCAGTACTCAGGGTGCTCAGTGCTCAGGGTGCTGGGTGCTCAGTGCTCGGGGTGCTGGGTACTCAGTGCTCAGTACACAGGGTGCTGGGTGCTCAGTGCTCGGGGTGCTGGGTGCTCAGTGCTCAGTACTCAGGGTGCTGGGTGCTCAGTGCTCGGGGTGCTGGATGCTCAGTACTCAGGGTGCTGGGTGCTCAGTGCTCAGTACGCTGGGTGCTCAGTACTCAGGGTGCTGGGTGCTCAGTACGCAGTATGCTGGGTGCTCAGTGCTCAGGGTGCTGGGTGCTCAGTGCTCGGGATGCTGGGTGCTCAGTACTCGGGGTGCTCGGTGCTCAGTACTCAGGGTGCTGGGTGCTCTGTGCTCAGGGTGCTGGGTGCTCAGTACTCAGGGTGCTGGGTGCTCGGTGCTCAGTACGCTGGGTGCTCAGTACTCAGGGTGCTGGCTGCTCAGTACTCAGGTTGCCCGGTGCTTAGTACTCAGGGTGCTGGGTGCTCAGTGCTCGGGGTGCTGGGTGCTCACTACTCAGGGTGCTGGGTGCTCAGTACTCAGGGTGCTCAGTGCTTGGGGTGCTGGGTGCTCAGTGCTCAGGGTGCTCAGTGCTTGGGGTGTTGGGTGCTCAGTGCTCAGTACTCAGGGTGCTCGGTGCTCAGTGCTCAGGGTGCTCAGTGCTCAGTACTCAGGGTGCTCAGTGCTCAGTGCTCTGGGTGCTGGGTGCTCAGTGCTCGGGGTGCTGGGTGCTCAGTACTCAGGGTGCTGGGTGCTCAGTACTCAGGGTGCTCAGTGCTCAGGGTGCTGGGTGCTCAGTGCTCGGGGTGCTGGGTACTCAGTGCTCAGTACACAGGGTGCTGGGTGCTCAGTGCTCGGGGTGCTGGGTGCTCAGTGCTCAGTACTCAGGGTGCTGGGTGCTCAGTGCTCGGGGTGCTGGATGCTCAGTACTCAGGGTGCTGGGTGCTCAGTGCTCAGGGTGCTGGGTGCTCAGTGCTCAGGGTGCTGGGTGCTCAGTACTCAGTATGCTGGGTGCTCAGTGCTCAGGGTGCTGGGTGCTCAGTGCTCGGGGTGCTGGGTGCTCAGTACTCAGGGTGCTCGGTGCTCAGTACTCAGGGTGCTGGGTGCTCAGTGCTCATGGTGCTGTGTGCTCAGTACTCAGGGTGCTGGGTGCTCGGTGCTCAGTATGCTGGGTGCTCAGTTCTCAGGGTGCTGGCTGCTCAGTACTCAGGGTGCTCGGTGCTCAGTACTCAGGGTACTGGCTGCTCAGTGCTCGGGGTGCTCAGTGCTTGGGGTGCTGGGTGCTCAGTACTCAGGGTGCTCAGTGCTTGGGGTGTTGGGTGCTTAGTACTCAGGGTGCTGGGTGCTCAGTGCTCAGGGTGCTGGGTGCTCAGTACTCAGGGTGCTGGGTGCTCAGTACTCAGGGTGCTGGGTGCTCAGTGCTCGGGGTGCTGGGTGCTCAGTACTCAGGGTGCTCAGTGCTCAGTACTCAGGGTGCTGGGTGCTCAGTGCTCAGGGTGCTGGGTACTCAGCGCTCGGGTGCTGGCTGCTCGGTTCTCAGGTTGCTGGGTGCTCAGTACTCGGGGTGCTGGGTGCTCAGTACTCAGGGTGCTGGGTGCTCATTGCTGGGGGTGCTGGGTGCTCAGTACTCAGGGTGCTGGGTGCTCATTGCTGGGGGTGCTGGCTGCTCGGTTCTCAGGTTGCTGCGTGCTCAGTACTCGGGGTGCTGGGTGCTCAGTACTCAGGGTGCTGGGTGCTCATTGCTGGGGGTGCTGGGTGCTCAGTGCTCAGGTTGCTGGGTGCTCAGTACTCGGGGTGCTCGGTGCTCAGTACTCAGGGTGCTGGGTGCTCATTGCTCGGGGTGCTGGGTGCTCAGTGCTCAGGGTGCTGGGTGCCCCATGCTCGGGGTGCTGGGTGCTCAGTACTCGGGGTGCTGGGTGCTCAGTGCTCAGGGTGCTGGGTCGCAGTGCTCGGGGTACTGGGTACTCAGTGCTCAGTACACAGGGTGCTGGGTGCTCAGTGCTCGGGGTGCTGTGTGCTCAGTGCTCAGTACTCAGGGTGCTGGGTGCTCAGTGCTCGGGGTGCTGGGTGCTCAGTACTCAGGGAGCTGGGTGCTCAGTACTCAGGGTGCTGGGTGCTCATTACTCAGGGTGCTGGGTGCTCAGTACTCAGGGTGCTCAGTGCTTGGGGTGCTGGGTGCTCAGTGCTCAGGGTGCTCAGTGCTTGGGGTGTTGGGTGCTCAGTGCTCAGTACTCAGGGTGCTCGGTGCTCAGTGCTCTGGGTGCTGGGTGCTCAGTGCTCGGGGTGCTGGGTGTTCAGTGGTCAGGGTGCTGGGTGCTCAGTACTCAGGGTGCTCAGTGCTCAGGGTGCTGGGTGCTCAGTGCTCGGGGTGCTGGGTACTCAGTGCTCAGTACACAGGGTGCTGGGTGCTCTGTTCTCGGGGTGCTGGGTGCTCAGTGCTCAGTACTCAGGGTGCTGGGTGCTCAGTGCTCGGGGTGCTGGATGCTCAGTACTCAGGGTGCTGGGTGCTCAGTGCTCGGGGTGCTGGGTGCTCAGTAATCAGGGTGCTGGGTGCTCAGTACGCAGTATGCTGGGTGCTCAGTGCTCAGGGTGCTGTGTGCTCAGTGCTTGGGGTGCTGGGTGCTCAGTACTCAGGGTGCTCGGTGCTCAGTACTCAGGGTGCTGGGTGCTCAGTGCTCAGGGTGCTGTGTGCTCAGTACTCAGGGTGCTGGGTGCTCGGTGCTCAGTATGCTGGGTGCTCAGTACTCAGGGTGCTGGCTGCTCAGTACTCAGGGTGCTCGGTGCTCAGTACTCAGGGTGCTGGCTGCTCAGTGCTCGGGGTGCTCAGTGCTTGGGGTGCTGGGTGCTCAGTACTCTGGGTGCTCAGTGCTTGGGGTGTTGGGTGCTTAGTACTCAGGGTGCTGGGTGCTCAGTGCTCAGGGTGCTGGGTGCTCAGTACTCAGGGTGCTCAGTGCTCAGGGTGCTGGGTGCTCAGTGCTCGGGGTGCTGGGTACTCAGTGCTCAGTACACAGGGTGCTGGGTGCTCTGTTCTCGGGGTGCTGGGTGCTCAGTGCTCAGTACTCAGGGTGCTGGGTGCTCAGTGCTCGGGGTGCTGGATGCTCAGTACTCAGGGTGCTGGGTGCTCAGTGCTCGGGGTGCTGGGTGCTCAGTAATCAGGGTGCTGGGTGCTCAGTACGCAGTATGCTGGGTGCTCAGTGCTCAGGGTGCTGTGTGCTCAGTGCTTGGGGTGCTGGGTGCTCAGTACTCAGGGTGCTCGGTGCTCAGTACTCAGGGTGCTGGGTGCTCAGTGCTCAGGGTGCTGTGTGCTCAGTACTCAGGGTGCTGGGTGCTCGGTGCTCAGTATGCTGGGTGCTCAGTACTCAGGGTGCTGGCTGCTCAGTACTCAGGGTGCTCGGTGCTCAGTACTCAGGGTGCTGGCTGCTCAGTGCTCGGGGTGCTCAGTGCTTGGGGTGCTGGGTGCTCAGTACTCTGGGTGCTCAGTGCTTGGGGTGTTGGGTGCTTAGTACTCAGGGTGCTGGGTGCTCAGTGCTCAGGGTGCTGGGTGCTCAGTACTCAGGGGGCTGGGTGCTCAGTACTCAGGGTGCTGGGTGCTCAGTGCTCGGGGTGCTGGGTGCTCAGTACTCGGGGTGCTCAGTGCTCAGTACTCAGGGTGCTGGGTGCTCAGTGCTCAGGGTGCTGGGTGCTCAGCGCTCGGGGTGCTGGCTGCTCGGTTCTCAGGTTGCTGGGTGCTCAGTACTCGGGGTGCTGGGTGCTCAGTACTCAGGGTGCTGGGTGCTCATTGCTGGGGGTGCTGGGTGCTCAGTACTCAGGGTGCTGGGTTCTCATTGTTGGGGGTGCTGGCTGCTCGGTTCTCAGGTTGCTGGGTGCTCAGTACTCGGGGTGCTGGGTGCTCAGTACTCAGGGTGCTGGGTGCTCATTGCTGGGGGTGCTGGGTGCTCAGTGCTCAGGTTGCTGGGTGCTCAGTACTCGGGGTGCTCGGTGCTCAGTACTCAGGGTGCTGGGTGCTCATTGCTCGGGGTGCTGGGTGCTCAGTGCTCAGGGTGCTGGGTGCCCCATGCTCGGGGTGCTGGGTGCTCAGTACTCGGGGTGCTGGGAGCTCAGTGCTCAGGGTGCTGGGTCGCAGTGCTCAGGGTGCTGGGTGCCCAGTGCTCAGTACTCAGCGTGCTGGGTGCTCAGTGCTCGGGGTGCTGGGTGCTCAGTGCTCAGTACTCAGGGTGCTGGGTGCTCAGTGCTCGGGGTGCTGGATGCTCAGTACTCAGGGTGCTGGGTGCTCTGTGCTCGGGGTGCTGGTTGCTCAGTACTCGGGGTGCTCGGTGCTCAGTACTCAGGGTGCTGGGTGCTCAGTGCTCAGGGTGCTGGATGCTCAGTACTCAGGGTGCTGGGTGCTCTGTGCTCGGGGTGCTGGTTGCTCAGTACTCGGGGTGCTCGGTGCTCAGTGCTCGGGGTGCTGGATGCTCAGTAATCAGGGTGCTGGGTGCTCTGTGCTCGGGGTGCTGGTTGCTCAGTACTCGGGGTGCTCGGTGCTCAGTACTCAGGGTGCTGGGTGCTCAGTGCTCAGGGTGCTGGGTGCTCAGTACTCAGGGTGCTGGGTGCTCAGTACTCAGGGTGCTCAGTGCTCAGGGTGCTGGGTGCTCAGTGCTCGGGGTGCTGGGTACTCAGTGCTCAGTACACAGGGTGCTGGGTGCTCAGTGCTCGGGGTGCTGGGTGCTCAGTGCTCAGTACTCAGGGTGCTGGGTGCTCAGTGCTCGGGGTGCTGGATGCTCAGTACTCAGGGTGCTGGGTGCTCAGTGCTCAGGGTGCTGGGTGCTCAGTGCTCAGGGTGCTGGGTGCTCAGTACTCAGTATGCTGGGTGCTCAGTGCTCAGGGTGCTGGGTGCTCAGTGCTCGGGGTGCTGGGTGCTCAGTACTCAGGGTGCTCGGTGCTCAGTACTCAGGGTGCTGGGTGCTCAGTGCTCATGGTGCTGTGTGCTCAGTACTCAGGGTGCTGGGTGCTCGGTGCTCAGTATGCTGGGTGCTCAGTTCTCAGGGTGCTGGCTGCTCAGTACTCAGGGTGCTCGGTGCTCAGTACTCAGGGTACTGGCTGCTCAGTGCTCGGGGTGCTCAGTGCTTGGGGTGCTGGGTGCTCAGTACTCAGGGTGCTCAGTGCTTGGGGTGTTGGGTGCTTAGTACTCAGGGTGCTGGGTGCTCAGTACTCAGGGTGCTCGGTGCTCAGTGCTCTGGGTGCTGGGTGCTCAGTGCTCAGGGTGCTGGGTGTTCAGTGGTCAGGGTGCTGGGTGCTCAGTACTCAGGGTGCTCAGTGCTCAGGGTGCTGGGTGCTCAGTGCTCGGGGTGCTGGGTACTCAGTGCTCAGTACACAGGGTGCTGGGTGCTCTGTTCTCGGGGTGCTGGGTGCTCAGTGCTCAGTACTCAGGGTGCTGGGTGCTCAGTGCTCGGGGTGCTGGATGCTCAGTACTCAGGGTGCTGGGTGCTCAGTGCTCGGGGTGCTGGGTGCTCAGTAATCAGGGTGCTGGGTGCTCAGTACGCAGTATGCTGGGTGCTCAGTGCTCAGGGTGCTGTGTGCTCAGTGCTTGGGGTGCTGGGTGCTCAGTACTCAGGGTGCTCGGTGCTCAGTACTCAGGGTGCTGGGTGCTCAGTGCTCAGGGTGCTGTGTGCTCAGTACTCAGGGTGCTGGGTGCTCGGTGCTCAGTATGCTGGGTGCTCAGTACTCAGGGTGCTGGCTGCTCAGTACTCAGGGTGCTCGGTGCTCAGTACTCAGGTTGCTGGCTGCTCAGTGCTCGGGGTGCTCAGTGCTTGGGGTGCTGGGTGCTCAGTACTCTGGGTGCTCAGTGCTTGGGGTGTTGGGTGCTTAGTACTCAGGGTGCTGGGTGCTCAGTGCTCAGGGTGCTGGGTGCTCAGTACTCAGGGGGCTGGGTGCTCAGTACTCAGGGTGCTGGGTGCTCAGTGCTCGGGGTGCTGGGTGCTCAGTACTCGGGGTGCTCAGTGCTCAGTACTCAGGGTGCTGGGTGCTCAGTGCTCAGGGTGCTGGGTGCTCAGCGCTCGGGGTGCTGGCTGCTCGGTTCTCAGGTTGCTGGGTGCTCAGTACTCGGGGTGCTGGGTGCTCAGTACTCAGGGTGCTGGGTGCTCATTGCTGGGGGTGCTGGGTGCTCAGTACTCAGGGTGCTGGGTGCTCATTGTTGGGGGTGCTGGCTGCTCGGTTCTCAGGTTGCTGGGTGCTCAGTACTCGGGGTGCTGGGTGCTCAGTACTCAGGGTGCTGGGTGCTCATTGATGGGGGTGCTGGGTGCTCAGTGCTCAGGTTGCTGGGTGCTCAGTACTCGGGGTGCTCGGTGCTCAGTACTCAGGGTGCTGGGTGCTCATTGCTCGGGGTGCTGGGTGCTCAGTGCTCAGGGTGCTGGGTGCCCCATGCTCGGGGTGCTGGGTGCTCAGTACTCGGGGTGCTGGGAGCTCAGTGCTCAGGGTGCTGGGTCGCAGTGCTCAGGGTGCTGGGTGCCCAGTGCTCAGTACTCAGCGTGCTGGGTGCTCAGTGCTCGGGGTGCTGGGTGCTCAGTGCTCAGTACTCAGGGTGCTGGGTGCTCAGTGCTCGGGGTGCTGGATGCTCAGTACTCAGGGTGCTGGGTGCTCTGTGCTCGGGGTGCTGGTTGCTCAGTACTCGGGGTGCTCGGTGCTCAGTACTCAGGGTGCTGGGTGCTCAGTGCTCAGGGTGCTGGGTGCTCAGTACTCAGGGTGCTGTGTGCTCGGTGCTCAGTACGCTGGGTGCTCAGTACTCAGGGTGCTGGCTGCTCAGTAATAAGGTTGCTCGGTGCTTAGTACTCAGGGTGCTGGGTGCTCAGAGCTCGGGGTGCTGGGTGCTCACTACTCAGGGTGCTGGGTGCTCAGTACTCAGGGTGCTCAGTGCTTGGGGTGCTGGGTGCTCAGTGCTTAGGGTGCTCAGTGCTTGGGGTGTTGGGTGCTCAGTGCTCAGTACTCAGGGTGCTCTGTGCTCAGTGCTCAGGGTGCTCAGTGCTCAGTACTCAGGGTGCTCAGTGCTCAGTGCTCTGGGTGCTGGGTGCTCAGTGCTCGGGGTGCTGGGTGCTCAGTACTCAGGGTGCTGTGTGCTCAGTACTCAGGGTGCTCAGTGCTCAGGGTGCTGGGTGCTCAGTGCTCGGGGTGCTGGGTACTCAGTGCTCAGTACACAGGGTGCTGGGTGCTCAGTGCTCGGGGTGCTGGGTGCTCAGTGCTCAGTACTCAGGGTGTTGGGTGCTCAGTGCTCGGGGTGCTGGATGCTCAGTACTCAGGGTGCTGGGTGCTCAGTGCTCAGGGTGCTGGGTGCTCAGTGCTCAGGGTGCTGGGTGCTCAGTACTCAGTATGCTGGGTGCTCAGTGCTCAGGGTGCTGGGTGCTCAGTGCTCGGGGTGCTGGGTGCTCAGTACTCAGGGTGCTCGGTGCTCAGTACTCAGGGTGCTGGGTGCTCAGTGCTCATGGTGCTGTGTGCTCAGTACTCAGGGTGCTGGGTGCTCGGTGCTCAGTATGCTGGGTGCTCAGTTCTCAGGGTGCTGGCTGCTCAGTACTCAGGGTGCTCGGTGCTCAGTACTCAGGGTACTGGCTGCTCAGTGCTCGGGGTGCTCAGTGCTTGGGGTGCTGGGTGCTCAGTACTCAGGGTGCTCAGTGCTTGGGGTGTTGGGTG
The DNA here is from genome assembly GCF_018167655.1 of Microtus oregoni. Classification (NCBI taxonomy): domain Eukaryota; kingdom Metazoa; phylum Chordata; class Mammalia; order Rodentia; family Cricetidae; genus Microtus; species Microtus oregoni. Next base: position 27,542 of record NW_024544915.1, on the reverse strand, counting down.
CTTAGTACTCAGGGTGCTGGGTGCTCATTGCTCAGGGTGCTGGGTGCTCAGTACTCAGGGTGCTGGGTGCTCAGTACTCAGGGTGCTGGGTGCTCAGTGCTCGGGGTGCTGGGTGCTCAGTACTCGGGGTGCTCAGTGCTCAGTACTCAGGGTGCTGGGTGCTCAGTGCTCAGGGTGCTGCGTGCTCAGCGCTCGGGGTGCTGGCTGCTCGGTTCTCAGGTTGCTGGGTGCTCAGTACTCGGGGTGCTGGGTGCTCAGTACTCAGGGTGCTGGGTGCTCATTGCTGGGGGTGCTGGGTGCTCAGTACTCAGGGTGCTGGGTGCTCATTGCTGGGGGTGCTGGCTGCTCGGTTCTCAGGTTGCTGCGTGCTCAGTACTCGGGGTGCTGGGTGCTCAGTACTCAGGGTGCTGGGTGCTCATTGCTGGGGGTGCTGGGTGCTCAGTGCTCAGGTTGCTGGGTGCTCAGTACTCGGGGTGCTCGGTGCTCAGTACTCAGGGTGCTGGGTGCTCATTGCTCGGGGTGCTGGGTGCTCAGTGCTCAGGGTGCTGGGTGCCCCATGCTCGGGGTGCTGGGTGCTCAGTACTCGGGGTGCTGGGTGCTCAGTGCTCAGGGTGCTGGGTCGCAGTGCTCGGGGTACTGGGTACTCAGTGCTCAGTACACAGGGTGCTGGGTGCTCAGTGCTCGGGTTGCTGTGTGCTCAGTGCTCAGTACTCAGGGTGCTGGGTGCTCAGTGCTCGGGGTGCTGGGTGCTCAGTACTCAGGGAGCTGAGTGCTCAGTACTCAGGGTGCTGGGTGCTCATTACTCAGGGTGCTGGGTGCTCAGTACTCAGGGTGCTCAGTGCTTGGGGTGCTGGGTGCTCAGTGCTCACGGTGCTCAGTGCTTGGGGTGTTGGGTGCTCAGTGCTCAGTACTCAGGGTGCTCGGTGCTCAGTGCTCAGGGTGCTCAGTGCTCAGTACTCAGGGTGCTCAGTGCTCAGTGCTCTGGGTGCTGGGTGCTCAGTGCTCGGGGTGCTGGGTGTTCAGTGCTCAGGGTGCTGGGTGCTCAGTACTCAGGGTGCTCAGTGCTCAGGGTGCTGGGTGCTCAGTGCTCGGGGTGCTGGGTACTCAGTGCTCAGTACACAGGGTGCTGGGTGCTCTGTGCTCGGGGTGCTGGGTGCTCAGTGCTCAGTACTCAGGGTGCTGGGTGCTCAGTGCTCGGGGTGCTGGATGCTCAGTACTCAGGGTGCTGGGTGCTCAGTGCTCGGGGTGCTGGGTGCTCAGTAATCAGGGTGCTGGGTGCTCAGTACGCAGTATGCTGGGTGCTCAGTGCTCAGGGTGCTGTGTGCTCAGTGCTTGGGGTGCTGGGTGCTCAGTACTCAGGGTGCTCGGTGCTCAGTACTCAGGGTGCTGGGTGCTCAGTGCTCAGGGTGCTGTGTGCTCAGTACTCAGGGTGCTGGGTGCTCGGTGCTCAGTATGCTGGGTGCTCAGTACTCAGGGTGCTGGCTGCTCAGTACTCAGGGTGCTCGGTGCTCAGTACTCAGGGTGCTGGCTGCTCAGTGCTCGGGGTGCTCAGTGCTTGGGGTCCTGGGTGCTCAGTACTCTGGGTGCTCAGTGCTTGGGGTGTTGCGAGCTTAGTACTCAGGGTGCTGGGTGCTCAGTGCTCAGGGTGCTGGGTGTTCAGTACTCAGGGGGGTGGGTGCTCAGTACTCAGGGTGCTGGGTGCTCAGTGCTCGGGGTGCTGGGTGCTCAGTACTCGGGGTGCTCAGTGCTCAGTACTCAGGGTGCTGGGTGCTCAGTGCTCAGGGTGCTGGGTGCTCAGCGCTCGGGGTGCTGTCTGCTCGGTTCTCAGGTTGCTGGGTGCTCAGTACTCGGGGTGCTGGGTGCTCAGTACTCAGGGTGCTGGGTGCTCAGTGCTCAGGGTGCTGGGTGCTCAGTACTCAGGGTGCTGGGTGCTCATTGCTGGGGGTGCTGGCTGCTCGGTTCTCAGGTTGCTGGGTGCTCAGTACTCGGGGTGCTGGGTGCTCAGTACTCAGGGTGCTGGGTGCTCATTGCTGGGGGTGCTGGGTGCTCAGTGCTCAGGTTGCTGGGTGCTCAGTACTCGGGGTACTCGGTGCTCAGTACTCAGGGTGCTGGGTGCTCATTGCTCGGGGTGCTGGGTGCTCAGTGCTCCGGGTGCTTTGTGCCCCATGCTCGGGGTGCTGGGTGCTCAGTACTCGGGGTGCTGGGTGCTCAGTGCTCAGGGTGCTGGGTCGCAGTGCTCGGGGAACTGGGTACTCAGTGCTCAGTACACAGGGTGCTGGGTGCTCAGTGCTCGGGGTGCTGTGTGCTCAGTGCTCAGTACTCAGGGTGCTGGGTGCTCAGTGCTCGGGGTGCTGGGTGCTCAGTACTCAGGGAGCTGGGTGCTCAGTACTCAGGGTGCTGGGTGCTCATTACTCAGGGTGCTGGGTGCTCAGTACTCAGGGTGCTCAGTGCTTGGGGTGCTGGGTGCTCAGTGCTCAGGGTGCTCAGTGCTTGGCGTGTTGGGTGCTCAGTGCTCAGTACTCAGGGTGCTCGGTGCTCAGTGCTCAGGGTGCTCAGTGCTCAGTACTCAGGGTGCTCAGGGCTCAGTGCTCTGGGTGCTGGGTGCTCAGTGCTCAGGGTGCTGGGTGCTCAGTGCTCAGGGTGCTGGGTGCTCAGTCCTCAGGGTGCTCAGTGCTCAGGGTGCTGGATGCTCAGTGCTCGGGGTGCTGGGTACTCAGTGCTCAGTACACAGGGTGCTGGGTGCTCAGTGCTCGGGGTGCTGGGTGCTCAGTGCTCAGTACTCAGGGTGCTGGGTGCTCAGTGCTCGGGGTGCTGGATGCTCAGTACTCAGGGTGCTGGGTGCTCAGTGCTCTGGGTGCTGGGTGCTCAGTACTCAGGGTGCTGGGTGCTCAGTACGCAGTATGCTGGGTGCTCAGTGCTCAGGGTGCTGGGTGCTCAGTGCTCGGGGTGCTCGGTGCTCAGTACTCAGGGTGCTGGGTGCTCAGTGCTCAGGGTGCTATGTGCTCAGTACTCAGGGTGCTGGGTGCTCGGTGCTCAGTATGCTGGGTGCTCAGTACACAGGGTGCTGGCTGCTCAGTACTCAGCGTGCTCGGTGCTCAGTACTCAGGGTGCTGGCTGCTCAGTGCTCGGGGTGCTCAGTGCTTGGGGTGCTGGGTGCTCAGTACTCTGGGTGCTCAGTGCTTGGGGTGTTGGGTGCTTAGTACTCAGGGTGCTGGGTGCTCAGTGCTCAGGGTGCTGGGTGCTCAGTACTCAGGGGGCTGGGTGCTCAGTACTCAGGGTGCTGGGTGCTCAGTGCTCGGGGTGCTGGGTGCTCAGTACTCGGGGTGCTCAGTGCTCAGTACTCAGGGTGCTGGGTGCTCAGTGCTCAGGGTGCTGGGTGCTCAGCGCTCGGGGTGCTGGCTGCTCGGTTCTCAGGTTGCTGGGTGCTCAGTACTCGGGGTGCTGGGTGCTCAGTACTCAGGGTGCTGGGTGCTCATTGCTGGGGGTGCTGGATGCTCAGTACTCAGGGTGCTGGGTGCTCATTGCTGGGGGTGCTGGGTGCTCAGTGCTCAGGTTGCTGGGTGCTCAGTACTCGGGGTGCTCGGTGCTCAGTACTCAGGGTGCTGGGTGCTCATTGCTCGGGGTGCTGGGTGCTCAGTGCTCAGGGTGCTGGGTGCCACATGCTCGGGGTGCTGGGTGCTCAGTACTCGGGGTGCTGGGTGCTCAGTGCTCAGGGTGCTGGGTCGCAGTGCTCGGGGTACTGGGTACTCAGTGCTCAGTACACAGGGTGCTGGGTGCTCAGTGCTCGGGGTGCTGTGTGCTCAGTGCTCAGTACTCAGGGTGCTGGGTGCTCAGTGCTCGGGGTGCTGGGTGCTCAGTACTCAGGGAGCTGGGTGCTCAGTACTCAGGGTGCTGGGTGCTCATTGCTGGGGATGCTGGGTGCTCAGTGCTCAGGTTACTGGGTGCTCAGTACTCGGGGTGCTCGGTGCTCAGTACTCAGGGTGCTGGGTGCTCATTGCTCGGGGTGCTGGGTGCTCAGTGCTCAGGGTGCTGGGTGCCCCATGCTCGGGGTGCTGGGTGCTCAGTACTCGGGGTGCTGGGTGCTCAGTGCTCAGGGTGCTGGGTCGCAGTGCTCGGGGTACTGGGTACTCAGAGCTCAGTACACAGGGTGCTGGGTGCTCAGTGCTCGGGGTGCTGGCTGCTCAGTACTCAGGTTGCTCGGTGCTTAGTACTCAGGGTGCTGGGTGCTCAGAGCTCGGGGTGCTGGGTGCTCACTACTCAGGGTGCTGGGTGCTCAGTACTCAGGGTGCTCAGTGCTTGGGGTGCTGGGTGCTCAGTGCTCAGGGTGCTCAGTGCTTGGGGTGTTGGGTGCTCAGTGCTCAGTACTCAGGGTGCTCGGTGCTCAGTGCTCAGGGTGCTCAGTGCTCAGTACTCAGGGTGCTCAGTGCTCAGTGCTCTGGGTGCTGGGTGCTCAGTGCTCGGGGTGCTGGGTGCTCAGTACTCAGGGTCCTGGGTGCTCAGTACTCAGGGTGCTCAGTGCTCAGGGTGCTGGGTGCTCAGTGCTCGGGGTGCTGGGTACTCAGTGCTCAGTACACAGGGTGCTGGGTGCTCAGTGCTCGGGGTGCTGGGTGCTCAGTGCTCAGTACTCAGGGTGCTGGGTGCTCAGTGCTCGGGGTGCTGGATGCTCAGTACTCAGGGTGCTGGGTGCTCAGTGCTCAGGGTGCTGGGTGCTCAGTGCTCAGGGTGCTGGGTGCTCAGTACTCAGTATGCTGGGTGCTCAGTGCTCAGGGTGCTGGGTGCTCAGTGCTCGGGGTGCTGGGTGCTCAGTACTCAGGGTGCTCGGTGCTCAGTACTCAGGGTGCTGGGTGCTCAGTGCTCATGGTGCTGTGTGCTCAGTACTCAGGGTGCTGGGTGCTCGGTGCTCAGTATGCTGGGTGCTCAGTTCTCAGGGTGCTGCCTGCTCAGTACTCAGGGTGCTCGGTGCTCAGTACTCAGGGTACTGGCTGCTCAGTGCTCGGGGTGCTCAGTGCTTGGGGTGCTGTGTGCTCAGTACTCAGGGTGCTCAGTGCTTGGGGTGTTGGGTGCTTAGTACTCAGGGTGCTGGGTGCTCAGTGCTCAGGGTGCTGGGTGCTCAGTACTCAGGGTGCTGGGTGCTCAGTACTCAGGGTGCTGGGTGCTCAGTGCTCGGGGTGCTGGGTGCTCAGTACTCGGGGTGCTCAGTGCTCAGTACTCAGGGTGCTGGGTGCTCAGTGCTCAGGGTGCTGGGTGCTCAGCGCTCGGGGTGCTGGCTGCTCGGTTCTCAGGTTGCTGGGTGCTCAGTACTCGGGGTGCTGGGTGCTCAGTACTCAGGGTGCTGGGTGCTCATTGCTGGGGGTGCTGGGTGCTCAGTACTCAGGGTGCTGGGTGCTCATTGCTGGGGGTGCTGGGTGCTCAGTGCTCAGGTTGCTGGGTGCTCAGTACTCGGGGTGCTCGGTGCTCAGTACTCAGGGTGCTGGGTGCTCATTGCTCGGGGTGCTGGGTGCTCAGTGCTCAGGGTGCTGGGTGCCACATGCTCGGGGTGCTGGGTGCTCAGTACTCGGGGTGCTGGGTGCTCAGTGCTCAGGGTGCTGGGTCGCAGTGCTCGGTGTACTGGGTACTCAGTGCTCAGTACACAGGGTGCTGGGTGCTCAGTGCTCGGGGTGCTGTGTGCTCAGTGCTCAGTACTCAGGGTGCTGGGTGCTCAGTGCTCGGGGTGCTGGGTGCTCAGTACTCAGGGAGCTGGGTGCTCAGTACTCAGGGTGCTGGGTGCTCATTGCTGGGGGTGCTGGGTGCTCAGTGCTCAGGTTGCTGGGTGCTCAGTACTCGGGGTGCTCGGTGCTCATTACTCAGGGTGCTGGGTGCTCATTGCTCGGGGTGCTGGGTGCTCAGTGCTCAGGGTGCTGGGTGCCCCATGCTCGGGGTGCTGGGTGCTCAGTACTCGGGGTGCTGGGTGCTCAGTGCTCAGGGTGCTGGGTCGCAGTGCTCGGGGTACTGGGTACTCAGAGCTCAGTACACAGGGTGCTGGGTGCTCAGTGCTCGGGGTGCTGGCTGCTCAGTACTCAGGTTGCTCGGTGCTTAGTACTCAGGGTGCTGGGTGCTCAGAGCTCGGGGTGCTGGGTGCTCACTACTCAGGGTGCTGGGTGCTCAGTACTCAGGGTGCTCAGTGCTTGGGGTGCTGGGTGCTCAGTGCTCAGGGTGCTCAGTGCTTGGGGTGTTGGGTGCTCAGTGCTCAGTACACAGGGTGCTGGGTGCTCAGTGCTCGGGGTGCTGGGTGCTCAGTGCTCAGTACTCAGGGTGCTGGGTGCTCAGTGCTCGGGGTGCTGGATGCTCAGTACTCAGGGTGCTGGGTGCTCAATGCTCAGGGTGCTGGGTGCTCAGTGCTCAGGGTGCTGGGTGCTCAGTACTCAGTATGCTGGGTGCTCAGTGCTCAGGGTGCTGGGTGCTCAGTGCTCGGGGTGCTGGGTGCTCAGTACTCAGGGTGCTCGGTGCTCAGTACTCAGGGTGCTGGGTGCTCAGTGCTCATGGTGCTGTGTGCTCAGTACTCAGGGTGCTGGGTGCTCGGTGCTCAGTATGCTGGGTGCTCAGTTCTCAGGGTGCTGGCTGCTCAGTACTCAGGGTGCTCGGTGCTCAGTACTCAGGGTACTGGCTGCTCAGTGCTCGGGGTGCTCAGTGCTTGGGGTGCTGTGTGCTCAGTACTCAGGGTGCTCAGTGCTTGGGGTGTTGGGTGCTTAGTACTCAGGGTGCTGGGTGCTCAGTGCTCAGGGTGCTGGGTGCTCAGTACTCAGGGTGCTGGGTGCTCAGTACTCAGGGTGCTGGGTGCTCAGTGCTCGGGGTGCTGGGTGCTCAGTACTCAGGGTGCTCAGTGCTCAGTACTCAGGGTGCTGGGTGCTCAGTGCTCAGGGTGCTGGGTGCTCAGCGCTCGGGGTGCTGGCTGCTCGGTTCTCAGGTTGCTGGGTGCTCAGTACTCGGGGTGCTGGGTGCTCAGTACTCAGGGTGCTGGGTGCTCATTGCTGGGGGTGCTGGGTGCTCAGTACTCAGGGTGCTGGGTGCTCATTGCTGGGGGTGCTGGCTGCTCGGTTCTCAGGTTGCTGCGTGCTCAGTACTCGGGGTGCTGGGTGCTCAGTACTCAGGGTGCTGGGTGCTCATTGCTGGGGGTGCTGGGTGCTCAGTGCTCAGGTTGCTGGGTGCTCAGTACTCGGGGTGCTCGGTGCTCAGTACTCAGGGTGCTGGGTGCTCATTGCTCGGGGTGCTGGGTGCTCAGTGCTCAGGGTGCTGGGTGCCCCATGCTCGGGGTACTGGGTGCTCAGTACTCAGGGTGCTGGGTGCTCAGTGCTCAGGGTGCTGGGTGCTCAGTGCTCAGGGTGCTGGGTGCTCAGTGTTCGGGGTGCTGGGTGCTCAGTGCTCGGGGTGCTGGGTGCTCAGTGCTCAGTGCTCAGGGTGCTGGGTGCTCAGTGCTCAGGGTGCTGGTTGCTCAGTACTCAGGGTGCTGGGTGCTCAGTACTCAGGGTCCTGGGTGCTCAGTACTCAGGGTGCTGGGTGCTCAGTGCTCAGGGTGCTGGGTGCTCAGTGCTCAGGGTGCTGGGTGCTCAGTGCTCGGGGTGCTGGGTGCTCAGTGCTCGGGGTGCTGGGTGCTCAGTGCTCAGTGCTCAGGGTGCTGGGTGCTCAGTGCTCAGGGTGCTGGTTGCTCAGTACTCAGGGTGCTGGGTGCTCAGTACTCAGGGTGCTGGGTGCTCAGTGCTCAGGGTGCTGGGTGCTCAGTACTCAGGGTGCTGGGTGCTCAGTACTCAGGGTGCTGGGTGCTCAGTACTCAGGGTGCTGGGTGCTCAGTGCTCGGGGTGCTGCGTGCTCAGTGCTCAGGGTGCTGGGTGCTCAGTGCTCAGGGTGCTGGGTGCTCAATACTCAGGGTGCTGGGTGCTCAGTGCTCGGGGTGCTCGGTGCTCAGTACTCAAGGTGCTGGGTGCTCAGTACTCAGGGTGCTGGGTGCTCAGTCCTCGGGGTGCTCCGTGCTCAGTGATCAGGGTGCTGGGTGCTCAGTACTCAGGGTGCTCGGTGCTCAGTACTCGGGGTGCTTGGTGCTCAGTACTCTGGGTGCTCAGTGCTCAGTACTCGGGGTGCTGGGTGCTCAGTGCTCAGGGTGCTCAGTGCTCAGTGCTCGGGGTGCTGGGTGCTCAGTGCTCGGGGCGCTGGGTGCTCAGTGCTCGGGGTGCTGGGTGCTCAGTACTCGGGGTGCTGGGTGCTCAGTGCTCAGGGTGCTCAGTGCTCAGTACTCAGTGCTCAGTGTGCTCAGTGCTCAGTGCTCAGGGTGCTGGGTGTTCAGTACTCAGGGTGCTGGGTGCTCAGTACTCAGGTTGCTGGGTGCTCAGTGCTCAGGGTGCTGGGTGCTCAGTACTCTGGGTGTTGGGTGCTCAGTACTCAGGGTGCTGGGTGCTCAGTGCTCGGGGTGCTGGGTGCTCAGTGCTCAGGGTGCTGGGTGCTCAGTGCTCATGGTGCTGGGTGCTCAGTACTCAGGGTGCTGGGTGCTTAGTGCTCGAGGTGCTCGGTGCTCAGTACTCAAGGTGCTGGGTGCTCAGTCCTCGGGGTGCTCCGTGCTCACGGTGCTGGTTGCTCAGTGCTCGTGGTGCTGGGTGCTCAGTACTCAGCGTGCTGGGTGCTCAGTACTCAGGGTGCTGGGTGCTCAGGGTGCTGGGTGCTCAGTGCACAGGGTGCAGGGTGCTCAGTGATCGGGGTGCTGGGTGCTCAGTACTCATGGTGCTCAGTGCTCGAGGTGCTCGGTGCTCAGTACTCAAGGTGCTGGGTGCTCAGTGCTCAGGGTGCTGGGTGCTCAGTCCTCGGGGTGCTCCGTGCTCAGGGTGCTGGGTGCTCAGTGCTCAGGGTGCTGGGTGCTCAGTGCTCAGTGCTCAGGGTGCTGGGTGTTCAGTACTCAGGGTGCTGGGTGCTCAGTACTCAGGGTGCTGGGTGCTCAGTGCTCAGGGTGCTGGGTGCTCAGTGCTCAGGGTGCTGGGTGCTCAGTACCCAGGGTGCTGGGTGCTCAGTACTCAGGGTGCTCGGTGCTCAGTACTCAGGGTGTTGGGTGCTCAGTGCCCAGGGTGCTGGGTGCTCAGTACTCAGGGTGCTGGGTGCTCAGTACTCAGGGTGCTGGGTGCTCAGTGCTCAGGGTGCTGGCTGCTCAGTACTCAGGGTGATGGGTGCTCAGTGCTCGGGGTGCTGTGTGCTCAGTGCTCAGGGTGATCAGTGCTCAGTACTCAGGGTGCTGGGTGCTCAGTGCTCAGGGTGCTGGGTACTCTGTCCTCAGGGTGCTGGGTGCTCAGTGCTCAGGGTGATCAGTGCTCAGTACTCAGGGTGCTGGGTGCTCAGTGCTCAGGGTGCTGGGTACTCTGTCCTCAGGGTGCTCAGTGCTCAGGGTGCTGGGTGCTCAGTGCTCGGGGTGCTCGGTGCTCAGTACTCAGGGAGCTGAGTGCTCAGTTCTCACGGTGCTGGGTGCTCACTACTCAGGGTGCTGGGTGCTCAGTACTCAGCGTGCTGGGTGCTCAGTGCACAGGGTGCTGGGTGCTCAGTGCTCGGGGTGCTGGGTGCTCAGTGCTCAGTACTCAGGGTGCTGGGTGCTCAGTGCTCGGGGTGCTGGGTGCTCAGTACTCAGCGTGCTGGGTGCTCAGTGCTCGGGGAGCTCGGTGCTCAGTACTCAGGGTGCTGGGTGCTCAGTACTCAGTGCTTGGGGTCCTGGGTGCTCCATGCTCGGGGTGCTTGTTGCTCAGTGCTCAGTACTCAGGGTGCTGGGTGCTCAGTACTCAGGGTGCTGGGTGCTCAGTGCTCGGGGTGCTGCGTGCTCAGTGCTCAGGGTGCTGGGTGCTCAGTGCTCAGGGTGCTGGGTGCTCAATACTCAGGGTGCTGGGTGCTCAGTGCTCAGGGTGATCGGTGCTCAGAACTCAGGGTGCTCAGTACTCAGGTTGCTGGGTGCTCAGGGCTCGGGGTGCTGGGAGCTCTGTACTCAGGCTGCTGGGTGCTGAGTGCTCAGGGTGCTGGGTGCTCAGTATTCGGGGTGCTCGGTGCTCAGTACTCAGGGTGCTGGGTGTTCAGTACTCAGGGTGCTGAGTGCTCAGTACTCAGGGTGCTCGCTGCTCAGTACCCAGGGTGCTGGGTGCTCGGTGCTCAGGGTGCTGGGTGCTCAGTGCTCTGGGTGCTTGGTGCTCAGTGCTCAGGGTGCTGGGTGCTCAGTGCTCAGGGTGCTGGGTGCTCAGTGATCGGGGTGATGGGTGCTCAGTGCTCAGGGTCCAGGGTGCTCAGTACTCAGGGTGCTGGGTGCTTAGTACTCAGGGTGCTCAGTGCTCAGTACACAGGGTGCTGGGTGCTCAGTGCTCGGGTTGCTGGGTGCTCAGTGCTCAGTACTCAGGGTGCTGGGTGCTCAGTGCTCGGGGTGCTGGGTGCTCAGTACTCATCGTGCTGGGTGCTCAGTACTCAGGGTGCTGGGTGCTCAGTGCTCAGGGTGCTGGGTGCTCAGTGCTCAGTGTGCTGGGTGCTCAGTGCTCGGGGAGCTCGGTGCTCAGTACTCAGGGTGCTGGGTGCTCAGTACTCAGTGCTTGGGGTCCTGGGTGCTCCGTGCTCGGGGTGCTGGTTGCTCAGTGCTCTGGGTGCTTAGTGCTCAGTACTCAGGGTGCTGGGTGCTCAGTACTCAGGGTGCTGGGTGCTCATTCTCGGGGTGCTGGGTGCTCAGTGCTCAGAGTGCTGGGTGCACAGTACTCAGGGTGCTGGGGGCTCAGTACTCAGGGTGCTTTGTGCTCAGTACTCAGGGTGCTCGGTTCTCAGTACTCAGGGTGCTGGGTGCTCATTCTCGGGGTGCTGGGTGCTCTGTACTCAGGGTGCTGGGGGCTCAGTACTCAGTGTGCTGGGTGCTCAGTGCTCGGGGTGCTCGGTGCTCTGTGCTCAGGATGTTCGGTGCTCAGTACTTTTGGTGCTGGGTGCTAAGTACTCAGGGTGCTGGGTGCTCAGTGCTCGGGTTGCTCAGTACTCATGGTGCTGGGTGCTCAGTACTCAGGGTGCTGGGTGCTCAGTGCTCAGGGTGCTGGGTGCTCAGTACTCAGGGTGCTGCGTGCTCAGTGCACAGGATGCTGGGTGCTCAGTACTCAGGGTGATGTGTGCTCTGTACTCAGGGTGCTCAGTGCTCGGGGAGCTCGGTGCTCAGTACTCAGGGTGCTGGGTGCTCAGTACTCAGTGCTCGGTGTCCTGGGTGCTCAGCGCTCTGGGTGCTTAGTGCACAGTACTCAGGGTGCTGGGTGCTCAGTATTCAGGGTGCTCAGTGCTCGGGTTGCTGGGTGCTCAGTGCTCAGGGTGCTGGTTGCTCAGTACTCAGGGTGCTGGGTGCTCAGTACTCAGGTTGCTGGGTGCTCAGTGCTCAGGGTGCTGGGTGCTCAGTACTCAGGGTGCTGGGTGCTCAGTACTCAGGGTGCTGGGTGCTCAGTACTCAGGGTGCTGGGTGCTCAGTGCTCGGGGTGCTGCGTGCTCAGTGCTCAGGGTGCTGGGTGCTCAATACTCAGGGTGCTGGGTGCTCAGTGCTCGGGGTGCTCGGTGCTCAGTACTCAAGGTGCTGGGTGCTCAGTGCTCAGGGTGCTGGGTGCTCAGTACCTCGGGGTGCTCCGTGCTCAGTGATCAGGGTGCTGGGTGCTCAGTACTCAGGGTGCTCGGTGCTCAGTACTCAGGGTGCTGGGTGCTCAGTCCTCGGGGTGCTGGGTTCTCAGTGCTGAGTACTCAGGGTGCTGGGTGCTCAGTGCTCAGGGTGCTGGGTGCTCAGTATTCAGGGTGCTCAGTGCTCAGTACTCGGGGTGCTTGGTGCTCAGTACTCAAGGTGCTCAGTGCTCAGTACTCGACGTGCTGGGTGCTCAGTGCTCAGGGTGCTCAGTGCTCAGTGCTCGGGGTGCTGGGTGCTCAGTGCTCGGGGCGCTGGGTGCTCAGTGCTCGGGGTGCTGGGTGCTCAGTATTCGGGGTGCTGGGTGCTCAGTGCTCAGGGTGCTCAGTGCTCAGTACTCAGTGCTCAGGGTGCTCAGTGCTCAGTGCTCAGGGTGCTGGGTGTTCAGTACTCAGGGTGCTGGGTGCTCAGTACTCAGGTTGCTGGGTGCTCAGTGCTCAGGGTGCTGGGTGCTCAGTACTCTGGGTGTTGGGTGCTCAGTACTCAGGGTGCTGGGTGCTCAGTGCTCGGGGTGCTGAGTGCTCAGTGCTCAGGGTGCTGGGTGCTCAGTGCTCAGGGTGCTGGGTGCTCAGTACTCAGGGTGCTGGGTGCTTAGTGCTCGAGGTGCTCGGTGCTCAGTACTCAAGGTGCTGGGTGCTCAGTCCTCGGGGTGCTCCGTGCTCACGGTGCTGGTTGCTCAGTGCTCGGGGTGCTGGGTGCTCAGTACTCAGCGTGCTGGGTGCTCAGTACTCAGGGTGCTGGGTGCTCAGTGCTCAGGGTGCTGGGTGCTCAGTGCTCAGGGTGCAGGGTGCTCAGTGATCAGGGTGCTGGGTGCTCAGGACTCAGGGTGCTCAGTGCTCGAGGTGCACGGTGCTCAGTACTCAAGGTGCTGGGTGCTCAGTGCTCAGGGTGCTGGGTGCTCAGTCCTCGGGGTGCTCCGTGCTCAGGGTGCTGGGTGCTCAGTGCTCAGGGTGCTGGGTGCTCAGTGCTCAGTGCTCAGGGTGCTGGGTGTTCAGTACTCTGGGTGCTGGTTGCTCAGTACTCAGGGTGCTGGGTGCTCAGTGCTCAGGGTGCTGGGTGCTCAGTGCTCAGGGTGCTGGGTGCTCAGTACTCAGGGTGCTGGGTGCTCAGTACTCAGGGTGCTCGGTGCTCAGTACTCAGGGTGCTGGGTGCTCAGTGCCCAGGGTGCTGGGTGCTCAGTACTCAGGGTGCTGGGTGCTCAGTACTCAGGGTGCTGGGTGCTCAGTGCTCAGGGTGCTGGATGCTCAGTACTCAGGGTGCTGGGTGCTCAGTGCTCGGGGTGCTGGGTACTCTATTCTCAGGGTGCTGGGTGCTCAGTGCTCAGTACTCATGGTGCTCAGTACTCAGGGTGCCGGGTGCTCAGTGCTCGGGGTGCTGGGTGCTCAGTACTCAGGGTGCTGGGTGCTCAGTACTCGGGGTGCTGGGTGCTCAGTACTCAGGGTGCTGGGTGCTCAGTGCTCGGGGTGCTGGGTGCTCAGTGCTCATTGTGATCGGTGCTCAGTGCTCAGGGTGCTGGGTGCTCAGTCCTCAGGGTGCTCAGTGCTCAGGGTGCTGGGTGCTCAGTGCTCGGGGTGCTCGGTGCTCATTACTCAGGGTGCTGAGTGCTCAGTTCTCACGGTGCTGGGTGCTCAGTACTCAGGGTGCTGGGTGCTCAGTACTCAGGGTGCTGGATGCTCAGTGCACAGGGTGCTGGGTGCTCAGTGCTCGGGGTGCTGGGTGCTCAGTGCTCAGTACTCAGGGTGCTGGGTGCTCAGTGCTCGGGGTGCTGGGTGCTCAGTACACAGCGTGCTGGGTGCTCAGTACTCAGGGTGCTGGGTGCTCAGTGCTCAGGGTGCTGGGTGCTCAGTGCTCAGTGTGCTGGGTGCTCAGTGCTCGGGGAGCTCGGTGCTCAGTACTCAGGGTGCTGGGTGCTCTGTACTCAGTGCTTGGGGTCCTGGGTGCTCCGTGCTCGGGGTGCTGGTTGCTCAGTGCTCAGTACTCAGGGTGCTGGGTGCTCAGTGCTCGGGGTGCTGGGTGCTCAGTACTCAGCGTGCTGGGTGCTCAGTACTCAGGGTGCTGGGTGCTCAGTACTCAGGGTGCTGGGTGCTCAGTACTCAGGGTGCTGGGTGCTCAGTGCACAGGGTGCTGGGTGCTCAGTGCTCAGGGTGCTGGGTGCTCAGTGCTCGGGGTGCTGGGTGCTCAGTGCTCGGGGTGCTGGGTGCTCAGCGCTCAGTGCTCAGGGTGCTGGGTGCTCAGTGCTCAGGGTGCTGGTTGCTCAGTACTCAGGGTGCTGGGTGCTCAGTACTCAGGGTGCTGGGTGCTCAGTGCTCAGGGTGCTGGGTGCTCAGTACTCAGGGTGCTGGGTGCTCAGTACTCAGGGTGCTGGGTGCTCAGTACTCAGGGTTCTGGGTGCTCAGTGCTCGGGGTGCTGGGTGCTCAGTGATCGGGGTGCTGGTTGCTCAGTACTCAGGGTGCTGGGTGCTCAGTACTCAGGGTCCTGGGTGCTCAGTACTCAGGGTGCTGGGTGCTCAGTGCTCAGGGTGCTGGGTGCTCAGTGCTCAGGGTGCTGGGTGCTCAGTGCTCGGGGTGCTGGGTGCTCAGTGCTCGGGGTGCTGGGTGCTCAGTGCTCAGTGCTCAGGGTGCTGGGTGCTCAGTGCTCAGGGTGCTGGTTGCTCAGTACTCAGGGTGCTGGGTGCTCAGTACTCAGGGTGCTGGGTGCTCAGTGCTCAGGGTGCTGGGTGCTCAGTACTCAGGGTGCTGGGTGCTCAGTACTCAGGGTGCTGGGTGCTCAGTGCTCGGGGTGCTGCGTGCTCAGTGCTCAGGGTGCTGGGTGCTCAGTGCTCAGGGTGCTGGGTGCTCAATACTCAGGGTGCTGGGTGCTCAGTGCTCGGGGTGCTCGGTGCTCAGTACTCAAGGTGCTGGGTGCTCAGTGCTCAGGGTGCTGGGTGCTCAGTCCTCGGGGTGCTCCGTGCTCAGTGATCAGGGTGCTGGGTGCTCAGTACTCAGGGTGCTCGGTGCTCAGTACTCGGGGTGCTTGGTGCTCAGTACTCTGGGTGCTCAGTGCTCAGTACTCGGGGTGCTGGGTGCTCAGTGCTCAGGGTGCTCAGTGCTCAGTGCTCGGGGTGCTGGGTGCTCAGTGCTCGGGGCGCTGGGTGCTCAGTGCTCGGGGTGCTGGGTGCTCAGTACTCGGGGTGCTGGGTGCTCAGTGCTCAGGGTGCTCAGTGCTCAGTACTCAGTGCTCAGTGTGCTCAGTGCTCAGTGCTCAGGGTGCTGGGTGTTCAGTACTCAGGGTGCTGGGTGCTCAGTACTCAGGTTGCTGGGTGCTCAGTGCTCAGGGTGCTGGGTGCTCAGTACTCTGGGTGTTGGGTGCTCAGTACTCAGGGTGCTGGGTGCTCAGTGCTCGGGGTGCTGGGTGCTCAGTGCTCAGGGTGCTGGGTGCTCAGTGCTCATGGTGCTGGGTGCTCAGTACTCAGGGTGCTGGGTGCTTAGTGCTCGAGGTGCTCGGTGCTCAGTACTCAAGGTGCTGGGTGCTCAGTCCTCGGGGTGCTCCGTGCTCACGGTGCTGGTTGCTCAGTGCTCGTGGTGCTGGGTGCTCAGTACTCAGCGTGCTGGGTGCTCAGTACTCAGGGTGCTGGGTGCTCAGGGTGCTGGGTGCTCAGTGCACAGGGTGCAGGGTGCTCAGTGATCGGGGTGCTGGGTGCTCAGTACTCATGGTGCTCAGTGCTCGAGGTGCTCGGTGCTCAGTACTCAAGGTGCTGGGTGCTCAGTGCTCAGGGTGCTGGGTGCTCAGTCCTCGGGGTGCTCCGTGCTCAGGGTGCTGGGTGCTCAGTGCTCAGGGTGCTGGGTGCTCAGTGCTCAGTGCTCAGGGTGCTGGGTGTTCAGTACTCAGGGTGCTGGGTGCTCAGTACTCAGGGTGCTGGGTGCTCAGTGCTCAGGGTGCTGGGTGCTCAGTGCTCAGGGTGCTGGGTGCTCAGTACCCAGGGTGCTGGGTGCTCAGTACTCAGGGTGCTCGGTGCTCAGTACTCAGGGTGTTGGGTGCTCAGTGCCCAGGGTGCTGGGTGCTCAGTACTCAGGGTGCTGGGTGCTCAGTACTCAGGGTGCTGGGTGCTCAGTGCTCAGGGTGCTGGCTGCTCAGTACTCAGGGTGATGGGTGCTCAGTGCTCGGGGTGCTGTGTGCTCAGTGCTCAGGGTGATCAGTGCTCAGTACTCAGGGTGCTGGGTGCTCAGTGCTCAGGGTGCTGGGTACTCTGTCCTCAGGGTGCTGGGTGCTCAGTGCTCAGGGTGATCAGTGCTCAGTACTCAGGGTGCTGGGTGCTCAGTGCTCAGGGTGCTGGGTACTCTGTCCTCAGGGTGCTCAGTGCTCAGGGTGCTGGGTGCTCAGTGCTCGGGGTGCTCGGTGCTCAGTACTCAGGGAGCTGAGTGCTCAGTTCTCACGGTGCTGGGTGCTCACTACTCAGGGTGCTGGGTGCTCAGTACTCAGGGTGCTGGGTGCTCAGTGCACAGGGTGCTGGGTGCTCAGTGCTCGGGGTGCTGGGTGCTCAGTGCTCAGTACTCAGGGTGCTGGGTGCTCAGTGCTCGGGGTGCTGGGTGCTCAGTACTCAGCGTGCTGGGTGCTCAGTGCTCGGGGAGCTCGGTGCTCAGTACTCAGGGTGCTGGGTGCTCAGTACTCAGTGCTTGGGGTCCTGGGTGCTCCATGCTCGGGGTGCTTGTTGCTCAGTGCTCAGTACTCAGGGTGCTGGGTGCTCAGTACTCAGGGTGCTGGGTGCTCAGTGCTCGGGGTGCTGCGTGCTCAGTGCTCAGGGTGCTGGGTGCTCAGTGCTCAGGGTGCTGGGTGCTCAATACTCAGGGTGCTGGGTGCTCAGTGCTCAGGGTGATCGGTGCTCAGAACTCAGGGTGCTCAGTACTCAGGTTGCTGGGTGCTCAGGGCTCGGGGTGCTGGGAGCTCTGTACTCAGGGTGCTGGGTGCTGAGTGCTCAGGGTGCTGGGTGCTCAGTATTCGGGGTGCTCGGTGCTCAGTACTCAGGGTGCTGGGTGTTCAGTACTCAGGGTGCTGAGTGCTCAGTACTCAGGGTGCTCGCTGCTCAGTACCCAGGGTGCTGGGTGCTCGGTGCTCAGGGTGCTGGGTGCTCAGTGCTCTGGGTGCTTGGTGCTCAGTGCTCAGGGTGCTGGGTGCTCAGTGCTCAGGGTGCTGGGTGCTCAGTTATCGGGGTGATGGGTGCTCAGTGCTCAGGGTCCAGGGTGCTCAGTACTCAGGGTGCTGGGTGCTTAGTACTCAGGGTGCTCAGTGCTCAGTACACAGGGTGCTGGGTGCTCAGTGCTCGGGTTGCTGGGTGCTCAGTGCTCAGTACTCAGGGTGCTGGGTGCTCAGTGCTCGGGGTGCTGGGTGCTCAGTACTCATCGTGCTGGGTGCTCAGTACTCAGGGTGCTGGGTGCTCAGTGCTCAGGGTGCTGGGTGCTCAGTGCTCAGTGTGCTGGGTGCTCAGTGCTCGGGGAGCTCGGTGCTCAGTACTCAGGGTGCTGGGTGCTCAGTACTCAGTGCTTGGGGTCCTGGGTGCTCCGTGCTCGGGGTGCTGGTTGCTCAGTGCTCTGGGTGCTTAGTGCTCAGTACTCAGGGTGCTGGGTGCTCAGTACTCAGGGTGCTGGGTGCTCATTCTCGGGGTGCTGGGTGCTCAGTGCTCAGAGTGCTGGGTGCACAGTACTCAGGGTGCTGGGGGCTCAGTACTCAGGGTGCTTTGTGCTCAGTACTCAGGGTGCTCGGTTCTCAGTACTCAGGGTGCTGGGTGCTCATTCTCGGGGTGCTGGGTGCTCTGTACTCAGGGTGCTGGGGGCTCAGTACTCAGTGTGCTGGGTGCTCAGTGCTCGGGGTGCTCGGTGCTCTGTGCTCAGGATGTTCGGTGCTCAGTACTTTTGGTGCTGGGTGCTAAGTACTCAGGGTGCTGGGTGCTCAGTGCTCGGGTTGCTCAGTACTCATGGTGCTGGGTGCTCAGTACTCAGGGTGCTGGGTGCTCAGTGCTCGGGGTGCTGGGTGCTCAGTACTCAGGGTGCTGCGTGCTCAGTGCACAGGATGCTGGGTGCTCAGTACTCAGGGTGATGTGTGCTCTGTACTCAGGGTGCTCAGTGCTCGGGGAGCTCGGTGCTCAGTACTCAGGGTGCTGGGTGCTCAGTACTCAGTGCTCGGTGTCCTGGGTGCTCAGCGCTCTGGGTGCTTAGTGCACAGTACTCAGGGTGCTGGGTGCTCAGTATTCAGGGTGCTCAGTGCTCGGGTTGCTGGGTGCTCAGTACTCAGGGTGCTGGGCGCTCAGTACTCAGGTTGCTGAGTGCTCATTCTCGGGGTGCTGGGTGCTCAGTTCTCGGGGTGCTGGGTGCTCAGTACTCTTGGTGCTGGGTGCTCAGTACTCAGGGTGCTGGGTGCTCAGTACTCAGGGTGCTCGGTTCTCAGTACTCAGGGTGCTGGGTGCCCATTCTCGGGGTGCTGGGTGCTCAGTGCTCGGGGTGCTGGGTGCTCAGTGCTCAGGGTCCTCGGTGCTCAGTACTCAGGGTGCTCAGTACTCAGCGTGCTTTGTGCTCAGTGCTCAGGTTGCTGGGTACTCAGTACTCAGGGTGGTGGGTGCTCAGTGCTCGGGGAGCTCGGTGCTCAGTACTCAGGGTGCTGGGTGCTCAGTACTCAGTGCTCGGGGTCCTGGGTGCTCCGTGCTCGGGGTGCTGGTTGCTCAGTGCTCTGGGTGCTTAGTGCTCAGTACTCAGGGTGCTGGGTGCTCAGTACTCAGGGTGCTGTGTGCTCATTCTCGGGGTGCTGGGTGCTCAGTGATCGGGGTGCTGGGTGCTCAGTATTCAGGGTGCTGGGGGCTCAGTACTCAGGGTGCTGGGTGCTCAGTGGTCGGGGTGCTCCGTGCTCAGGGTGCTGGGTGCTCAGTGCTCAGGGTGATCGGTGCTCAGTGCTCAGGGTGCTGGGTGCTCAGTGCTCGGGGTGCTGGGTGCTCAGTGCTCAGGGTGATCGGTGCTCAGTGCTCGGGGTGCTGGGTGCTCAGTGCTCAGGGTGATCGGTGCTCAGTGCTCAGAGTGCTGGGTGCTCAGTCCTCAGGGTGCTCAGTGCTCAGGGTGCTGGTTGCTCAGTGCTCGGGGTGCTCGGTGCTCAGTACTCAGGGTGCTGAGTGCTCAGTTCTCACGGTGCTGGGTGCTCAGTACTCAGGGTGCTGGGTGCTCAGTACTCAGGGTGCTGGGTGCTCAGTGCTCAGAGTGCTGGGTGCTTAGTGCTCAGGGTGCTGGGTGCTCAGTGCTCGGGGTGCTGTGTGCTCAGTGCTCGGGGAGCTGGGTGCTCAGTGCTCAGTGCTCAGGGTGCTGGGTGCTCAGGGCTCAGGGTGCTGGTTGCTCAGTACTCAGGGTGCTGGGTGCTCAGTACTCAGGGTGCTGGGTGCTCAGTGCTCAGGGTGCTGGGTGCTCAGTACTCAGGGTGCTGGGTGCTCAGTACTCAGGGTGCTGGGTGCTCATTTCTCAGGGTGCTGGGTGCTCAGTGCTCGGGGTGCTGCGTGCTCAGTGCTCAGGGTGCTTTGTGCTCAGTGCTCAGGGTGCTGGGTGCTCAATACTCAGGGTGCTGGGTGTTCAGTGCTCGGGGTGCTCGGTGCTCAGTACTCAAGGTGCTGGGTGCTCAGTGCTCAGGGTGCTGGGTGCTCAGTCCGCAGGGTGCTCCGTGCTCAGTGATCAGGGTGCTTGGTGCTCAGTACTCAGGGTGCTGGGTGCTCAGTGCTCGGGGTGCTGGGTTCTCAGTGCTCAGTACTCAGGGTGCTCAGTGCTCAGTACTCAGTGCTCAGGGTGCTCAGTGCTCAGTGCTCAGGGTGCTGGGTGTTCAGTACTCAGGGTGCTGGGTGCTCAGTACACAGGTTGCTGGGTGCTCAGTGCTCAGGGTGCTGGGTGCTCAGTACTCTGGGTGTTGGGTGCTCAGTACTCAGGGTGCTGGGTGCTCAGTGCTCGGGGTGCTGGGTGCTCAGTGCTCAGGGTGCTGGGTGCTCAGTGATCAGTGTGCTGGGTGCTCAGTACTCAGGGCGCTGGGTGCTTAGTGCTCGAGGTGCTCGGTGCTCAGTACTCAAGGTGCTGGGTGCTCAGTCCTCGGGGTGCACCGTGCTCAGGGTGCTGGTTGCTCAGTGCTCGAGGTGCTGGGTGCTCAGTGCTCAGGGTGCTGGGTGCTCAGTGATCGGGGTGATGGGTGCTCAGTGCTCAGGGTCCAGGGTGCTCAGTACTCAGGGTGCTGGGTGCTTAGTACTCAGGGTGCTCAGTGCTCAGTACACAGGGTGCTGGGTGCTCAGTGCTCGGGTTGCTGGGTGCTCAGTGCTCAGTACTCAGGGTGCTGGGTGCTCAGTGCTCGGGGTGCTGGGTGCTCAGTACTCATCGTGCTGGGTGCTCAGTACTCAGGGTGCTGGGTGCTCAGTGCTCAGGGTGCTGGGTGCTCAGTGCTCAGTGTGCTGGGTGCTCAGTGCTCGGGGAGCTCGGTGCTCAGTACTCAGGGTGCTGGGTGCTCAGTACTCAGTGCTTGGGGTCCTGGGTGCTCCGTGCTCGGGGTGCTGGTTGCTCAGTGCTCTGGGTGCTTAGTGCTCAGTACTCAGGGTGCTGGGTGCTCAGTACTCAGGGTGCTGGGGGCTCAGTACTCAGGGTGCTTTGTGCTCAGTACTCAGGGTGCTCGGTTCTCAGTACTCAGGGTGCTGGGTGCTCATTCTCGGGGTGCTGGGTGCTCTGTACTCAGGGTGCTGGGGGCTCAGTACTCAGTGTGCTGGGTGCTCAGTGCTCGGGGTGCTCGGTGCTCTGTGCTCAGGATGTTCGGTGCTCAGTACTTTTGGTGCTGGGTGCTAAGTACTCAGGGTGCTGGGTGCTCAGTGCTCGGGTTGCTCAGTACTCATGGTGCTGGGTGCTCAGTCCTCAGGGTGCTAGGTGCTCAGTGCTCGGGGTGCTGGGTGCTCAGTACTCAGGGTGCTGCGTGCTCAGTGCACAGGATGCTGGGTGCTCAGTACTCAGGGTGATGTGTGCTCTGTACTCAGGGTGCTCAGTGCTCGGGGAGCTCGGTGCTCAGTACTCAGGGTGCTGGGTGCTCAGTACTCAGTGCTCGGTGTCCTGGGTGCTCAGCGCTCTGGGTGCTTAGTGCACAGTACTCAGGGTGCTGGGTGCTCAGTATTCAGGGTGCTCAGTGCTCGGGTTGCTGGGTGCTCCGTACTCAGGGTGCTGGGCGCTCAGTACTCAGGTTGCTGAGTGCTCATTCTCGGGGTGCTGGGTGCTCAGTTCTCGGGGTGCTGGGTGCTCAGTACTCTTGGTGCTGGGTGCTCAGTACTCAGGGTGCTGGGTGCTCAGTACTCAGGGTGCTCGGTTCTCAGTACTCAGGGTGCTGGGTGCCCATTCTCGGGGTGCTAGGTGCTCAGTGCTCGGGGTGCTGGGTGCTCAGTGCTCAGGGTCCTCGGTGCTCAGTACTCAGGGTGCTCAGTACTCAGCGTGCTTTGTGCTCAGTGCTCAGGTTGCTGGGTACTCAGTACTCAGGGTGGTGGGTGCTCAGTGCTCGGGGAGCTCGGTGCTCAGTACTCAGGGTGCTGGGTGCTCAGTACTCAGTGCTCGGGGTCCTGGGTGCTGTGTGCTCGGGGTGCTGGTTGCTCAGTGCTCTGGGTGCTTAGTGCTCAGTACTCAGGGTGCTGGGTGCTCAGTACTCAGGGTGCTGTGTGCTCATTCTCGGGGTGCTGGGTGCTCAGTGATCGGGGTGCTGGGTGCTCAGTATTCAGGGTGCTGGGGGCTCAGTACTCAGGGTGCTGGGTGCTCAGTGGTCGGGGTGCTCCGTGCTCAGGGTGCTGGGTGCTCAGTGCTCAGGGTGATCGGTGCTCAGTGCTCAGGGTGCTGGGTGCTCAGTGCTCGGGGTGCTGGGTGCTCAGTGCTCAGGGTGATCGGTGCTCAGTGCTCGGGGTGCTGGGTGCTCAGTGCTCAGGGTGATCGGTGCTCAGTGCTCAGAGTGCTGGGTGCTCAGTTCCTCAGGGTGCTCAGTGCTCAGGGTGCTGGTTGCTCAGTGCTCGGGGTGCTCGAGTGCTCAGTACTCAGGGTGCTGAGTTGCTCAGTTCTCACGGTGCTGGGTGCTCAGTACTCAGGTTGCTGGGTGCTCAGTACTCAGGGTGCTGGGTGCTCAGTGCTCAGAGTGCTGGGTGCTCAGTGCTCAGGGTGCTGGGTGCTCAGTGCTCGGGGTGCTGTGTGCTCAGTGCTCGGGGAGCTGGGTGCTCAGTGCTCAGTGCTCAGGGTGCTGGGTGCTCAGTGCTCAGGGTGCTGGTTGCTCAGTACTCAGGGTGCTGGGTGCTCAGTACTCAGGGTGCTGGGTGCTCAGTGCTCAGGGTGCTGGGGTGCTCAGTACTCAGGGTGCTGGGTGCTCAGTATCATCAGGGTGCTGGGTGCTCATTTCTCAGGGTGCTGGGTGCTCAGTGCTCGGGGTGCTGCGTGCTCAGTGCTCAGGGTGCTTTGTGCTCAGTTGCTCAGGGTGCTGGGTGCTCAATACTCAGGGTGCTGGGTGTTCAGTGCTCGGGGTGCTCGGTGCTCAGTACTCAAGGTGCTGGGTGCTCAGTGCTCAGGAGCTGGGTGCTCAGTCCGCAGGGGTGCTCCGTGCTCAGTGATCAGGGTGCTTGGTGCTCAGTACTCAGGGTGCTGGGTGCTCAGTGCTCGGGTGCTGGGTTCTCAGTGCTCAGTACTCAGGGTGCTCAGTGCTCAGTACTCAGATGCTCAGGGGTGCTCAGTGCTCAGTGCTCAGGGTGCTGGGTGTTCAGTACTCAGGGTGCTGGGTGCTCAGTACACAGGTTGCTGGGTGCTCAGTGTCTCAGGGTGCTGGGTGCTCAGTACTCTGGGTGTTGGGTGCTCAGTACTCAGGGTGCTGGGTGCCTCAGTGCTCGGGTGCTGGGTGCTCAGTGCTCAGGCTGCTGGGTGCTCAGTGCTCAGTGTGCTGGGGTGCTCAGTACTCAGGGCGCTGGGGTGCTTAGTGCTCGAGGGTGCTCGGTGCTCAGTACTCAAGGTGCTGGGTGCTCAGTCCTCGGGGTGCACCGTGCTCAGGGTGCTGGTTGCTCAGTGCTCGAGGTGCTGGGTGCTCAGTACTCAGCGTGCTGGGTGCTCAGTACTCAGGGGTGCTGGGTGCTCAGTGCTCAGGGTGCTGGGTGCTCAGTGCTCAGGGTGCAGGGTGCTCAGTGATAGGGGTGCTGGGTGCTCAGTACTCAGGGTGCTCAGTGCTTCGAGGTGCTCGGTGCTCAGTACTCAAGGTGATGGGTGCTCAGTGCTCAGGGTGCTGGGTGCTCAGTCCTCGGGGTGCTCCATGCTCAGGGTGCTGGTTGCTCAGTGCTCAGGGTGCTTAGTGCTCAGTTACTCAGGGTGCTGGGTGCTCAGTACTCAGGGTGCTGTGTGCTCATTTCTCGGGGTGCTGGGTGCTCAGTGATCGGGGTGCTGGGTGCTCAGTATTCAGGGTGCTGGGGGCTCAGTACTCAGGGGTGCTGGGTCCTCAGTGGTCGGGGTGCTGGGGTGCTCAGTATTCAGGGTGCTGGGGGCTCAGTACTCAGGGTGCTGGGTGCTCAGTGGTCGGGGTGCTCCGTGCTCAGGGTGCTGGGTGTGCTCAGTGCTCAGGGTGATACGGTGCTCAGTGCTCAGGGTGCTGGGTGCTCAGTGCTCGGGGTGCTGGGTGCTCAGTGCTCAGGGTGATCGGTGCTCAGTGCTCGGGGTGCTGGGTGCTCAGTGCTCAGGGTGATCGGTGCTCAGTGCTCAGGGGTGCTGGGTGCTCAGTCCTCAGGGTGCTCAGTGCTCAGGGTGCTGGGGTGCTCAGTGCTCGGGGGTGCTCGGTGCTCAGTACTCAGGGTGCTGAGTGCTCAGTTCTCACGGTGCTGGGGTGCTCAGTACTCAGGGTGCTGGGTGCCTCAGTCCTCAGGGTGCTGGGTGCTCAGTGCTCAGGGTGCTGGGTGCTCAGTGCTCAGGGTGCTGGGTGCTCAGTGCTCTCGGGGTGCTGTGTGCTCAGTGCTCGGGGAGCTGGGTGCTCAGTGCTCAGTGCTCAGGGTGCTGGGTGCTCAGTGCTCAGGGTGCTGGTTGCTCAGTACTCAGGGTGCTGGGTGCTCAGTACTCAGGGTGCTGGGTGCTCAGTGCTCAGAGGTGCTGGGTGCTCAGTACTCAGGGTGCTGGGGTGCTCAGTACTCAGGGTGCTGGGTGCTCCTTACTCAGGGTGCTGGGTGCTCAGTGCTCGGGGTGCTGCGTGCTCAGTGCTCAGGGTGCTTTGTGCTCAGTGCTCAGGGGTGCTGGGTGCTCAATACTCAGGGTGCTGGGGTGTTCAGTGCTCGGGGGTGCTCGGTGCTCAGTACTCAAGGTGCTGGGTGCTCAGTGCTCAGGGTGCTGGGTGCTCAGTCCGCAGGGTGCTCCGTGCTCAGTGATCAGGGTGCTTGGTGCTCAGTACTCAGGGTGCTTGGTGTGCTCAGTTGCTCGGGGTGCTGGGTTCTCAGTGCTCAGTACTCAGGGTGCTCAGTGCTCAGTACTCAGTGCTCAGGGTGCTCAGTGCTCAGTGCTCAGGGTGCTGGGTGTTCAGTACTCAGGGTGCTGGGTGCTCAGTACTCAGGTTGCTGGGTGCTCAGTGCTCAGGGTGCTGGAGTGCTCAGTACTCTGGGTGTTGGGTGCTCAGTACTCAGGGTGCTGGGTGCTCAGTGCTCGGGGTGCTGGGTGCTCAGTGCTCAGGGTGCTGGGTGCTCAGTGCTCAGTGTGCTGGGTGCTCAGTACTCAGGGTGCTGGTTGCTTAGTGCTCGAGGTGCTCGGTGCTCAGTACTCAAGTTGCTGGGTGCTCAGTCCTCGGGGTGCACCGTGCTCAGGGTGCTGGTTGCTCAGTGCTCGAGGTGCTGGGTGCTCAGTACTCTAGCGTGCTGGGTGCTCAGTACTCAGGGTGCTGGGTGCTCAGTGCTCAGGGTGCTGGGTGCTCAGTGCTCAGGGTGCTGGGTGCTCAGTGATAGGGGTGCTGGGTGCTCAGTACTCAGGGTGCTCAGTGCTCGAGGTGCTCGGTGCTCAGTACTCAAGGTGCTGGGTGCTCAGTGCTCAGGGTGCTGGGTGCTCAGTCCTCGGGGTGCTCCATGCTCAGGGTGCTGGTTGCTCAGTGCTCAGGGTGCTGGGTGTCTCAGTGCTCAGTGCTCAGGGTGCCTGGGTGTTCAGTACTCAGCGTGCTGGGTGCTCAGTACTCAGGGTGCTGGGTGCTCAGTGCTCAGGGTGCTGGGTGCTCAGTGCTCAGGGGTGCTGGGTGCTCAGTACTCAAGGTGCTGGGTGCTCAGTATTCAGGGTGCTCGGTTCTCGGTACTCAGGGTGCTGGGTGCCCCATTCTCGGGGGTGCTGGGTGCTCAGTGCTCGGGGGTGCTGGGTGCTCAGTGCTCAGGGTCCTCGGTGCTCAGTACTCAGGGTGCTCAGTACTCAGCGTGCTTTGTGCTCAGTGCTCAGGTTGCTGGGTACTCAGTACTCAGGGTGGTGGTGCTCAGTGCTCGGGGAGCTCGGTGCTCAGTACTCAGGGTGCTGGGTGCTCAGTACTCAGTGCTCGGGGTCCTGGGTGCTCCGTGCTCGGGGTGCTGGTTGCTCAGTGCTCTGGGTGCTTAGTGCTCAGTACTCAGGGGTGCTGGGTGCTCAGTACTCAGGGTGCTGTGTGCTCATTCTCGGGGTGCTGGGTGCTCAGTGATCGGGGTGCTGGGTGCTCAGTATTCAGGGTGCTGGGGGCTCAGTACTCAGGGTGCTGGGTGCTCAGTGGTCGGGGTGCTCCTGTGCTCAGGGTGCTGGGTGCTCAGTGCTCTGGGGTGCTGGGTGCTCAGTGCTCAGGGTGATCGGTGCTCAGTGCTCAGGGTGCTGGGATGCTCAGTCCTCAGGGTGCTCAGTGCTCAGGGTGCTGGGTGCTCAGTGCTCAGGGTGCTCGGTGCTCAGTACTCAGGGTGCTGAGTGCTCAGTTCTCACGGTGCTGGGTGCTCTAGTACTCAGGTGTGCTGGGTGCTCAGTACTCAGGGTGCTGGGTGCACAGTGCTCAGGGTGCTGGGTGCTCAGTGCTCAGGGTGCTGGGTGCTCAAGTGCTCGGGGTGCTGGGTGCTCAGTGCTCGGGGTGCTGGGTGCTCAGTGCTCAGTGCTCAGGGTGCTGGTGCTCAGTGCTCAGGGTGCTGGTTGCTCAGTACTAAGGGTGCTCGGTGCTCAGTACTCAGTGTGCTGGGTGCTCAGTGCTCAGGGTGCTGGGTGCTCAGTACTCAGGGTGCTGGGTGCACAGTACATCAGGGTGCTGGGTGCTCAGTACTCAGGGTGCTGGGTGCTCAGTGCTCGATTTGCTGCGTGCTCAGTGCTCAGGGTGCTGGGTGCTCAGTGCTCAGAGGTGCTGGGTGCTCAATACTCAGGGTGCTGGGTGCTCAGTGCTCAGGGTGATCGGTGCTCAGTACTCAGGGTGCTCAGTACTCAAGGTGCTGGGTGCTCAGTGCTCGGGGTACTGGGAGCTCAGTACTCAGGGTGCTGGTGTGCTCAGTGCTCGGGGTGCTGAGTGCTGAGTTCTCAGGGTGCTGGGTGCTCAGTACTCGGGGTGCTCGGTGCTCAGTACTCAGGGTGCTGGAGTGCTCAGTACTCAGGGTGCTGGGTGCTCAGTACTCAGGGTGCTGGGTGCCTCAGTACTCAGGGTGCTGGGTGCTCAGTGCGCAGGGTGCTGGGTGCTCAGTGCTCTGGGTGCTGGGTGCTCAGTGCTCAGGGTGCTGGGTGCTCAGTGCTCAGGGTGCCTGGGTGCTCAGTGCTCGGGGTGCTTGCTGCTCAGTACTCTTGGTGCTGGGTGCTCAGTACTCAGGGTGCTGGGTGCTCAGTACACAGAGGTGCTCGAGTTCTCAGTACTCAGGGTGCTGGGTGCCCATTCTCGGGGTGCTGGGTGCTCAGTGCTCGGGGTGCTGGGTGCTCAGTGCTCAGGGTCCTCGGTGCTCAGTACTCAGGGTGCTCAGTACTCAGCGTGCTTTGAGCTCAGTGCTCAGGTTGCTGGGTGCTCAGTACTCAGGGTGGTGGGTGCTCAGTGCTCGGGGAGCTCGGTGCTCAGTACTCAGGGTGCTGGGTGCTCAGTACTCAGTGCTCGGGGTCCTGGGTGCTCCGTGCTCGGGGTGCTGGTTGCTCAGTGCTCTGGGTGCTTAGTGCTCAGTACTCAGGGTGCTGGCTGCTCAGTACTCAGGTGCTGTGTGCTCATTCTCGGGTGTGCTGGGTGCTCAGTGATCGGGGTGCTGGGTGCTCAGTACTCAGGGTGCTGGGGGCTCAGTACTCAGGGTGCTGGGTGCTCAGTACTCAGGGTGCTCGGTTCTCAGTACTCAGGGTGCTGGGTGCTCATTCTCGGGTGCTGGGTGCTCAGTGCTCGGGGTGCTGGGTGCTCAGTACTCAAGGGTGCAGGGGGCTCTGTACTCAGGGTGCTGGGTGCTCAGTGGTCGGAGGTGCTCCGTGTCTCAGAGGTGCTAGGTGTGCTCAGTGCTCAGGGTGCTGGGTGCTCAGTGCTCGGGGTGCTGGGTCCTCAGTGCTCAGGGTGATCGGTGCTCAGTGCTCAGGGTGCTGGGGTGCTCAGTCCTCAGGGTGCTCAGTGCTCAGGGTGCTGGTGTGCTCAGTGCTCGGGGTGCTCGGGTGCTCAGTACTCAGGGTGCTGAGTGCTCAGTTCTCACGGTGCTGGGGTGCTCAGTACTCAGGGTGCTGGGTGCTCAGTACTCAGGGTGCTGGGTGCTCAGTGCTCAGGGGTGCTGGGTGCTCAGTGCTCAGGGTGCTGGGTGCTCAGTGCTCGGGGTGCTGGGTGCTCAGTGCTCGGGGTGCTGGGTGCTCAGTGCTCAGTGCTCAGGAGTGCTGGGTTCTCAGTGCTCAGGGTGCTGGTTGCTCAGTACTCAGGGTGCTGGGTGCTCAGTACTCA